>NC_056725.1:1445576837-1445699337 GCF_019279795.1 Protopterus annectens | reverse complement strand
TTTATATATATAGATATATATACAGCTGTAAGCGGGTGTGAAATGGACAGTTATGTCTGGTGTAAAATCCATTTTGGGAACACATTGCTTTTTGTTTGTGAAGGTGAGAGTGGGATGTTGGGGAAGGACAGTAGGTATATTTGTGGAAGTAGGTTGGGTTGGAAGACAGACAAGACAGCATACCGGGGTGGTATATGACACATGTGGTGGGTAAACACCTTGGATGGGGAGGGATGTTTGTAAAGTGGAAGCCCATAAGCCCTAAATGCAAACAGTGGGACCAAGATACCCACCAATGGACAGTCACCACTGCACCATCACGGCCCTGAAGGTGGCTGAGCTGGGGGCTGAGCAGGAGGAGCATGCGGACCCTGTAATTATGCATCGAGGGTGTCAAAGTGGTGTAGCAGATTCCCCTAATTCTCTGTGGAGCTCCTTATGCACCAGACCCTGGACCTGACTTCAGGTGACAGGATCCTTTCTGTGTGTGTTCCCGGGGGGGGCGAGCACCATTCCCTGAGGTGGTTACACCTGAAGGTAGTGCAGGACCAGCAGAAGATGAAGTTCCGGGGTGGGTACCAGATGAGTTGTGGCCTGGTAATATGGCCAGATGAGGTGGGAGATGTGGTTATGCTGGGAACAGCCTTCTAAAATATACTATTGCATCGCAGTTTTGGAACATATGTGGGTAGTAATAGTCTACACAATCCATGATCACTTCTAACAGCATGCATAGATATCCCCATTAACACCATTAACACAAAACAACAGATTTGGAGCAGTCACATAGCAAACAGAACACATGCATATATGGAACCATAGTGGCCCTTACAATGGCATACAGGTGTGATTGTTAGCAACAAGCCATCAATGATAGTGTTTCAAAATGGAAAATGAGTAGAAAAACATTTCAATATTTTTCGTACAATACAATATATGTCCCAACAGTAGGTTTGCTGTAAACATACCCATTGAGTTGTGTGTTCAGATTATTGTGGCAGATATGGTGGGGGGAGACAGAGATGTCAATTAACAACTATTATATCCTTGCAGTATTAGGTCCTCAGACCTTTTTTTCCTCTTTATGTCTTTCAGGTACCATGTATAGAGAGCACCTTCCAGTGTATTTCCCCCAGGAAAATGATGTTATTTTTAACCACCTGGTGCAGCACCACCAAACCCTTTTTGACTGTACAGCCCATAATCTGCAGGAGAGGACTGCCCTGTGTAAAGAGCTCATCCACAGGGTAAATGATGTCAGCCTGCATAATCACAGTTATGAGCAGGTCCGAAATCACTGCACTGACCTCCTCTGCCACGCCCTTCAGTGTGCTGCTGCAGTTAAGAGGGACCAGCTAGCCACAGGTGGGGGTCATGCCATCCATCCCTCTGACACATGTTGAGGAGCTCCTCACCAGTCTCAGGGCACCTGCCTGGCAGCAAAGCCAAGAACCAGCTGATAGCATTGTGGTGGTGGGTGCTTCACACACAATGGATGAGATAAAGCCACAGGGCACATCAGTAGACCACTGTTGCTTATCCATCTGCATCTGTAAAGTTTCATCATGCATTTGTGAGATAAGATATATATAGTCTGTTGCTGCAGTTTAGTAATGAACAGATGTGGATAATCTGTAGTATTGTGGGTTTGTTCTGTTGATGTACTGAAATGCTGCTCCCACCCTGTACCAATGCCACAGGAATGGCCATTGACATCAGATCTCTCACACAACTATGTAGGTCCCTCTGATATACCACTGGGGCAACAGCCTGTAGCTGGTGAGTATGGTGTGTTTTGTTCAGGTTTGCCAATACACCAGTCATATTATGGCCATGGTATTTGCCATGCACACATTTAACAAACCTATCCATAATGCATGCTGTACATGTTCACGTATTGTTGTTCTTAACTGCACTGCATTACAGTGGTCACCATGGTGGTATATCTGAAGGGTATGTAAGAGTCCTGCAATATAACTAACAACCTGTCATTGCAAGATGTGTACACAGAGATGAACATAATGGTGGTACGAATAGCCTACAGTAGGAACATGTCTGAAACATTACCTTTATATAGTGGCTACAACAGTGTATATGCCACTATCACAATGGTAATTGTTACAGATCTACACAACTGCGTATCACAATACCACATTCCACGACCCTTACCACCTGTAATGTGATCCTAACATGAGCAATGAATGTTTAATAAGGAATCTTATATTGGGACAGAAAATATGGTGCATACATACCTTAACAAACACTGGAAGCATATGTGTGCACACACTCGAAATAACATATTATGGAAGCAGCTTTTGAGGCACTGACAGCAGTTATGCTTCATGAATATGCACCTTCCATCAAGTACAGGTCCTCAATGTCACAGCAAGAAATGGTCTGCTGTCCAAGATGTATGTCCATGACATTTGCCCACTCACCTGCAACAGAGGCAGCCGTGGCTTGCACACATCTTACAAACCATGGAATGGATCCCATATCCAACAGGCAGCACTCAGGAGTGGGAGATGTAGTCTTACCTCACCAGTGCATATACTATGGCAAACAGTGCAGACAGTCATGTATATGACAAGGAAGTATGGGACAACTTTAATGTGGAAAATAAATAGATGGTCATCCAAGACAGATGACTACACATATTACAGATTGGTTATGGAGGCTGCCTAGAAACATGCCGCAACACTGAGGGAGATGCAGGAATGTCTAGCAAGTACTGGCTGTGCAGTATCTGTGTCAACAATCATCTGGACTATGCATAAGTGTGGCCTATGGGTTAGGGTAATCAGATAGGAAAGTTGTTCCACAGGAAACATCATCCATGGCTCTCTACAGGTAGCATATGCATAACATCAAAAGTCCCCCAAAGACATGTGTTACAATGTGTAATGGTGTACCAAGACCAAGTTCGAAACCTACAGACAGTATTAATAAAGATACATGTGCTGCACAAGCAACACCTCACTCCACCTCAAGCCCACCATCCCCATCTGTACCTTGCTAGTGCCAGTGTACACCTGTATGTTTGCCGTTCATTGGCAGGGACTAGGCCAGTACACATGGCGTTCTGAATTTGGGACACTGCAAAATGACACTCATGTGTGGCCCATAGTTGTAAAGCATCTGCAAAAAGGCTGAGGATGCAGAGTGGTGTCATCCTGAAACACAACAGTGAACTGAAGCAGACATTCAAAGCTTGCTAAGAATGGCTGTATCTGCACACAATCAAGGTTAGGAATTGTGGTGGACATAACCCTGACTCCACAGCAATAGTGAAGGCACTGTGTGACCTCCAAGGGCTGTGCACATGAGTTGACCATGCAATCTGCCAGAGTTGGGGGACATTTGTTGGGCGGAGTGACCAAATACTGGCAAGCTTTGAAACCTGACTGATCAACTAGCTCTTCTTACTTGGTTCAACATACCCTCCTTTTCTCAGTAATCAAGTTCCTTTTCTTAATAACAACTTACCTTGTCCTTCTAAACTATTACTTATATCTTCAGGATCTCATTAAGGAGACTACTTTTACTAATATATTGTATAATTTCAGCTCCTACTTTTTCTTTATGACTACTTGTATACTAATATATTGTATAATTCAGAGTCCATCATTTTCTTTATGATGTATTGCAACTACACTTTGTATTGTACTAATTGTATCTGTATATTTTGCACTATGTTATGAAGGAATGACCTCTTTGATTATTCTCTGTACTGCACCTGCAATGTTCATTGTATACATTAATTTTTGTATATGTGATTTTGTTTGTTTTCTCAGAGCTTATCTCCCCGGGCCTCTACTGAAAATGGACATGTATCCAGTTAGACTAGCCCGGTCAACAAATGTAAAATAAAAAATAAAAAGTGCAGATGGGTCATGCTAGTATACCCCTTCCAGAAATAGTGACTGTTGTAGTACACTTAGTTGATGCAAGGGTGTGCACACTTATCCACCCACATATTGTATGCATCTCAATCAGCATCTGCACAACTAACGCATTTGTTTGATACTGCATTTGATTCCATAGATCACATGTCATATACCGGGTTTGTATAATGTTAACATATGCAGTATTATGGCCCCATGGAATATCTGGAAAGAGGGTGCCATGTCAGTAAGGCTGTGTACACTCCTCATAGCCGCAGAAAGCTTTAAAGGTTGTTAGTGTAATTGTATTTTATTGCTCATGCATCCACGCTGATGATGAGATCTGCAAATCAGGCATCAGGCATTCACTATTGACATCTGTCCTCATATCATCCCAGGTATGTGTCGGACAAACACAGAGGGGCTGTGAGCAGCAGAGCAAACATAACTGACACACATATACACATTCAGGAATGGGGTGTACACCTGTGAGGTATGGTGCACACACCTGTGAGGTATAGTGCACAGCACATGCCAGGGTGCTGAACAGGTGCACAGCAATACTGTGTACATGGATGCAGTGTGTTCCAGGGGAAGGGTCATCACCTACTAACACAACTCATGCATCACAGAGATGTATAATGTTGGTAACAGGGATGGACTTTAGCTGCAGTGCATGCTGTTGAGTGTCATATATCATGCATGTTGACAGTTGGGTAATGGGATGTCTGTGTATAATATTTTTGTGCAACCTCCCCTGTAGGTGTGTGTGTGTGTGTGTGTGTGTGTGTGTGTGTGTGTGTGTGTGTGTGTGTGTGTGTGTGTGTGTGTGAGAGAGAGAGTGTGTACAGTTAAGTAATGATGCACAGGTCTTAAAGTGCATTTCTTTTTTTCCCTCACAGGTGGCGAGGTGGGTCAGGGTCCCTCCTGCAGGCAAGCTGATGTTAGAGTCCATACAGACTCTGACAATGATGATTGTTATGGTGAGGCAAAGGCAGCATTGTTAAGGGCTGAAGCTTTGCCATCGGTTGACATCCCACTGTTATCTACCCCATCCCCGCACACAGTCACATTGCCTATATATACCCCATCACCAGTGGACATAGATGAGGGACAGTTAGCAGGAGGTGGCATGGGACAGGACAGTGTGGTGACTATGCCAAGTGTGTCTGGACACAGCAGCAATAGCTGGATGACCGGAAAGGTACCAAACAGGCAGATGTACAGGGGTGCTCGTAGGAGGGCTGCTAGTTATCATGCCCCTGGCAGAAGTGCCACAGCAGGTGTCACCAGACACATGTTTCAGGCTGTCATGGAGCTACAGGCATGTAGGGAACGTTATACCAGACAGGATCTGAGGCTCCAGAGGGCTACTCAATCTGCTGTTATTGACAACATCCGTGATCTTGCAGGTGCCCACCGTTATTTTGCAGAGGTCCTGAATAGATGATTGGGTGAGATGGTGGAAATCCTCAACTGTGCAATCTCTGTGCTTGAGCATATGGTGGGAGTAGTGTGACAGCCACGTGGATGTAGGCCAGCAACACCAACAGGTGGAGGTCGACGTGGACGTTCAACAAGTCAGAGCCACTCCTGTAGTGGCAGTACCAGCACCAGCACTGCAGGGAGGGGTGCTGTCCACACCACAATATTGTAGGCTATGTGCACTTGGCCCTGGCTGGTCCCAAGGGGGACCCAGTTCCAGCGGACATTTGTCATCATCAGGGGAGAGTATCATATCTGGTCTTGTACCTGGTACTGCCCATGGAACCCCTGGCAGGCACAGTTCTCATGTCTGTGTCCAGTGACGGTGAACTGCACACCCTGCCAGATATGGTCTGCAGCTGTCCAACAAACCCCTGTATAGGGCAGCTACATGGCAGAACTGTGTGCATGCATACACACACAAACATCAACAACACAGCTAGGGAAACCCCATACCTAAACACACCACATCTGCACAGCCCAATTAATAATGAAACCCCTGAACACACACACATGATGTCAACCAAACAGCTCAGCCTAGGTCTCTGGCAAACCCACAACACACCCTGTGCATATGATGATACCTGTGCCACATCTCTGTCATTCATAACATTGATGCAGGAACAGGCTAATATGGTTCTGATGCTCAGAGTGAATGCACTAAGGTGTACCAATGTAATGCTGTGTAGCATGTTTTCAGCATTAATGTTTAATGCTTACATGTCAGGATGTGTAGCTGTCCAGCCAAGATGCATTATAGATGTTATAAACACTGACTGATTGAGGTCTTCATAATGTATTCCGTTTGTGTTGTAGGTGTCTATGTATCAGCAGGATGTTGGTCTGCTGTTGTTTCCTACAAGGGGTATGGCACTGTGGTGACACCTTGACTGTGCCATATCCTGGGTACAGCTGAACACAAGTCACAGGTCTGTATAATATTTATTGCATGTGTCACAAGGATGATAGATCTGAGGGAATGTCTGCAGGTGAGTGCATGGTGGCTGATGTCAGCAGCCCTTATATAGTGGACAATCATAAGTGCACTGGGTGGTACACACCACATATTTGTATATAACACACATACACAGAGGCTTTGGTGTTAATGCAATACACAGAGAATACTGTACACATGGATGTATGTACTTTTGCAGGGAACCCATTTTAGCCTATGTAATTCCACTAAGAATAAGCACAACATCACATCAGGAAATATTCAGTCTGCTAGTTTAATGTCATTGATGATGGTACTGGCAGGGTATATGTCCCCTACCCTAATATAGTGCAGTCCTCGACTTAGTAAACATAGGTGTGCTGGTGTGGGTGGCACAGCCCTACCCTTTTGAGGGTGTGGGGTGGTGTAGAACTGCAGATAGTGTGATTGACAACTACTTAACCTATTAACATGAACTGTACAGTATTATAGCTGATTAAGCAGGAGAATACAGACAACAATAACTCCAATGATGGTGACTGTGTCAACAAGATCCACACCCAACTATTTATACCAACCCCAGTATTGCTATACAGCTATACAGTGGGGAAGAGGGCATTTACACATCTACTACTAGTTTTGATGGAATTCATTTTCACAAGATGATACCTTTGAATTGCTAGCATTTGCCAGTCAGTTCTCAGACAGATGACCTCCTGGGACATGTATTTTCTGCAAAATGAAGTAGATCCCTTCACACACACACACACACACACACACACACACACACACACACACACACACACACACACACACACACACACACACACACACACACTTACTTGGCAACACTGAGAGTAGAACTCCTACCTAGGCACTTATTGCTACTAATGTGTGTGGCCTTAACTGTACACACCACACAGCTTTTCGGATGAGGTGTGTCCCAGGTTACTTGTTAAGTAAAGAACATCACCAGTCCTTGTACAGTATGGCAATATGGTAATGGGGGATGTACTGGTTGTTTATGAACAAATACATTGTGTGACATGTTGTCATATACACATTGACAAATACATAACAGTCATAGACACATCTGAGAGACCTGGGTTTATCAGTGCTAACTACCTTGTCAGTGAGACCATTCTGTTACAGATAGTTTGCACACAGCACATGCATCATTGGGCTGGATGGTGTAATCAGTTACCTGTAAGGTTGATGATGACAGTGGTCCCCCTACAGTGGACCTTAGGACACCTACTGGGGGTACCATGGTGTAAAAACAGTATATCCAGCACCCATACTCCACTTTAGATATTTTACTCACTGAAACCCATGATAATAATCTGACATACCCACAATCAAACAGTGACCAGGACTGCAATACTACCCCTTGTGTATCTCTAGAGTGCTGCTACAGGGATATGCATCTATTGCACATGCCACAAGGATATTAGGGTGATGGTTTACCATGGCTGTCCTACAGTCAGCAACATCACTATCCCTTATACTGTATGGCAATGTGTATTGTATTAGGAGAATGTGGCCTCAGAATGCTGTATCCTACAAATATACACACTTGCACACATACACACACTTGCCAGGACTCAGAGGGTAACCCTTGCCTATCTACCCATTTGTACAACAGTGTTGTGCTTGTACTGCAAGCTCCAGGTAGATCATAGGGTGAAGTGTGTAACAAGGTACATGTAATGTCCATTACAGCAGCAGCCACTTCTAACTATGGCAATGGGGGGTGTAGTGGGTGAGAAGGCCCTCAGGATATTATCAACTACAGGTTTACAAACACACAGATACTGTTATTCTCAGTAATGTACATTGACACATTTGTCAGTACTGGGGTTCATAGGTGCAGGTGCTCCTAGGTGTGTACCAGGATATTGTCCATGGAGAGATGAGAAGAGTAGGGGATGTAGGTACAGTGGTATCATGCCACCTGCCATTTGTCAGCAGGCCATCTATCAACTGATATCATGTGAGTGATCCTTAGGGTGAGAGTTAAATGCAACATTCAGTCATCTGGTTGCCTCTTGCAGAGGGCCAGTGAGGTGCTCCAATTGACATGTATGCAACATATATTACATAACATGTGCAGTGTCTGTCTTGGAGACCTGTACCCAAGCATGTTCTGTTGACTGTGGTAGTGTAGTTTAGGTATCCATGGCATGTGGTGCATACAGGGTGGGGTTTCCTAGCTGTGGCATTCATAACATAGCTGGGCAGATATGTCAGTGTCAGTCAAGCACAGATTGCCTGTAAGTAGCCAATATGGATATCTGACATCTGCACATCTGTACAGAGGACAGACAGACATCAGCTAGCCAACTGGTTATGCATTAGGATGAATGTTTTGACAGTTAGACATCTGAAACTGATAGGTATGCCATTACTACATGACAGCAGCCCTCAATGACATGTCCTATAAACACAGTAGTCTACAGTTAATATCCACATGTCATAGCAATATCTAGTAGCAAATACTTATTGACACACAGCTCACAGACCAAAAACATGATAGTCAGGACTCAGAGTCCATCTTTGCATGCAGGGGTGTTTGGTTCCAGTAATACAATCTGCAATCTACTCTTACTTGGGAAAGCACTGTTAACGGTAGTAACATAATGATACACTACATGCCAGTGTGACTGCATATAACCTGGGATACTACCCATGCATGAAACACATTCAAATGGAAAAGAGTGTTGTACAAGCCATATATACTCAGGTGTACCATAGAGTAGACTCACACCCCTTGCTTCTGTAATGACAGTACATAGAAGCATGTTATGTACATGGAATTAAATACACTTATTAAAGATGTCATTACCCTGCTATTTTATCAGACTGGAATGTGATCACTGGTTACGAGGGCTGAGCTATGATTAGCAGATGTAAGCATTGCATAAATGTAAATGCTAAGCAGATTTGCAAACTGGTAAGCAAAGCCTACATGGTGTAGCAACAAAATAGACAGCCCTTGCAGGACTTGAGCCCATGACCCTGTACACTATAGCCACAGCAGTTAACCACTAAGCCATCACAGCTATGAAGAAGGTTGTTGTTTCCAATATATCTGTCAGCACACATACTGAATAGTAGTGAACAACTTCTTTGGCTTCTGCAATTGTGTAGTACTTGTTAGTGAAAATATTTTTGAATCAGTATGTTGTTATATCTAAACACATATCAGATATATATGGTGGGATACGTCTGGGAAGGTAAATACAACACTCATGTTTACACATAAGGATATGGATATATTTATATACATATGTAGATATATGTATACATGTACATACACATATATATATATTTATATATGTATTTATATGCATCTGTATATTGCTTTATATATATATATATATATATATATATATATATATATATATATATATATATATAATATATATATATATATATATATATATATATATATATATATATATATATATGAATATGAAATCTGTACAGATGCTCGACTGCATCTTTCACCGAATCCTAATTTGTTGAACATATTTTCGCAAAAGTGTGTTCACCGAAGCATGAGCATCACTTACAAAACTCAAGCTGCTGCCTAAGCAAAGCAGATGTACTTTTCCACATCCACCAGAAAGGGAGTGTGTGTGAGAGAGAGAGAGAGAGAGAGAGAGAGAGACAGAGACAAAGTAAGAAAGGAAGGGAGTAGGAGAGTAAGAGCCAAGCATGTTTGTGTATGATCCATGGGTGGAGAGTGGTTTCTGGACATTATGATGGTTGCCTATATTGTATACTAATCCATACTGTTACATGGTAATTGCACAAGGCTGTACACATTTATGGCTGAGGATTGTCTACAACAAACTCTACAATGTTTGGAAAATGTTGGCCTTGTAATGTTGAAAATGGGACATGTAGGTCCTCAATATAATAATGTAGCAAAACCTACACTGTAATGGATCATGTCACTACACAATTGCCCCCAACAGGACACTGATGACACACACACAAAAACACACTTACCAGTACTGAGTTTCAAACCCCTACCTAACTATGTATATGGCTATTACATTGTTATACAGTTATTACATGCACCACAGAGCTTACATGTTGGAGAACTGTCCAAAGGTATCTTTGAAGGTGAGTGATAATAAGCAACAGTGATAAAGGAGGGATAAAAAGCAGGTATCAAGAAAAACACACATACACTCTTTCAGGAACTCGCACACATTATCACAGTTGGCAGCATCAGGATTAGAACTCCTACCTTACCAGTTTGCGATACTACACTATTACACAATTATTACATGTGCACAGAGCTTATCAGGCTGGTGTATGGCCAAAGGGATATTTCAAGGTGACTGACATCAGCAGGCATGCTACAGTAAGCCAATGGGAGGTGTAGTGAGTGTGAATGGCTTCAAAATCATTAATCTCCACACACATACACACACACACACACACACACACACACACACACACACACACTTGCCACTACTGAGATTCATGGGTTCATTGCTTCACAGGTGTGTAGTAGTTGACTGTGTCTGAAGGCTGTACAAGGCTAGGCAAAGGGAATACCTTGGCATCAGGCCACATGACAATGGTCTCCAGTCTGGCTCAGGGGTGTAGTCCCTGGATTGGCCCACACAGGTGCGTATAGTATTCACCATTCACTCATCTGGGCTACTATTGTGGGTGGCCAGTGCTGTGCAATGCTTGCCATGTATGTGATCTATATTCCATAACATGGACTGTGTCTGGGTTATGCACATGTCCCACATGCATCCTGTGACATGTGGAAGTGTACTTGAGGTATCTGGGGTATGTTGTGTGGATAGATTGTTATCATCTGATGTGGCATTCCTGGCCTTATGTGGTGAGACCTGGCTATGGAACTGAGGTTGTGCCTGCACCTACATTGACAGCATGATACAGGTATTCAATGGAGTTAGTGGCATCTGTCCATACAGGGCATGTGTATAAGGTATGGTATTCCCTTTGTGGGTTACATTTACAGACTCTACAATTGTTGCAGGTGTCCAGTGGGGAATATAGCAAAGGACCACTGCAAGCATTTATATGCCTATTGTAGGGATGGAGCAGGGTGCTATGTCCTTTTACTTGCTGGATAACACACACTCAGTCAGGAGATGTTACACATCTCAGTACATTCTGATGTCAGTGGCAATGTTGTGGTTAACAGGCATTTAGTCCACTGCAGTCACACCTCAGTTACTATCTGTGGGCAATATGCAGGGAACTGCCAATATAGTGGTTGTTGCCTAGCCAAATGTGTTTGTGTATGAGACATGTGTGGAAAGTGTTCTCTGAGTAATACAAGGGTTGCCTATATTGTTCACCGATCCATAATGTCACATGTAGGGCTTTCGATTGCCTACACCAGCCTCTCTGATTTTTGACATCCGTTGCCCTTGTAAGGTGGACATTGTAATATATAGTAGGTCCTCAATATAATAACTTAGCAAAACCTGACGCACAATGCATCCTGTTATTACAGGATCACAGCAACCTCCACACAGGATACTGATGACAGACACACACACACTTGCTAGT
Source organism: Protopterus annectens (assembly GCF_019279795.1). Classification (NCBI taxonomy): domain Eukaryota; kingdom Metazoa; phylum Chordata; order Ceratodontiformes; family Protopteridae; genus Protopterus; species Protopterus annectens. The sequence continues at coordinate 1,445,687,463 of NC_056725.1, read as the reverse complement.
ACGGAGATTCCAACCCCTACCTAGCTATGTATTGCTATTACAGTGTACCGCATTTATCTCTCGCGCCAGGAGCTTATTGGATGGATGTTGTCTCAAGCTACTTCTAAGGTGAGGAACATCACCAGCACTTGTAAATACCAGCAATGGGTGATGTAGTGGGTGAGAGATCCCAAAAATAATTCTACCCTAATCACACATTTACATTTGCCAGGGGTGAGGTTCAAACCTCTATCTAACAACCTTTATGTACCATTATGTTACACATTTACCACATGCAAACTGACCTGACATTCGCAAACAGATACTTGTAAGGTGGATGATATCTGCAGGACTGCCAAAATCAGACTCTGAGATGTGTACTGGCTGTAAATGTGGCCAAAATCCTTGTGGTACACACACAAACACTTGCCACAGATGAGATTCAAACCCGTAGCTGCGCAGTTACTGCTACTACATTGTTCCACATTTATGGCATGCATCACAGAGGTTATAGGGCTAGCTCTTCTCCAAAGGTGTATTTCAAGGAAAATGACATCAGCAGGCTTGTTAATGTAGGCAATGGGAGGTGTAGTGACTGTGAATGGCCTCAAAATCATTGGTCCCTACAACACAGAGAAACACACACACAGAGTTTCACAGTTCCCATGTCTGGGATTAGAACTCCTACCTAACTAGTACACCACGCTATAGCATTACGCAGTGATTGCATGCATCATGGAGCTTACAGGGCTGACCTTTGTCCAAAGAGGTATTTCAAAGTGAATGACATCAACAGGCTTGCTAAAGTAGGGCAATGGGAGGTGTAGTGACTGTGAATGGCCTCAAAATCATTACTTTCTACACACACACACATACACATAGATTTTCACAGTTGCTATTTCTGAGATTAGAACTCCAACCTAACTAGTATGTTACATTATAGCATTACGCAGTTATCGCATGCGCCACAGAGCGCATAGGGCTAGCCATTGTCGAAAGGTGTATTTCAAAGTGAGTGACATCAGCAGGCTTGCAAAAGTAGGGCAATGTGAGGTGCAGTGACTGTGAATGGCCTCAAAATCATTGATCCCTACACACACACACACACACACACACACACACACACACACACACACATACACAAACACAGTTGCCATGTCTGAGATTAGAACTCCTACCTAACTAGTATGTCACACGACGGGATTACGCAGTTATTGCATGTGCCACAGAGATTATATGGATGCCCCTTGTCCAAAGGGTTATTTCAAGGTGACTGACATCAGCAGGCTTGCTAAACTAGGGCAATGGGGAGTGCAATGTGTGTGAATGGGCCATAAACCATTCCTCTTAACACACACACAACACTCAGTCACACACAACTTTACATTTGACAGGACTGGGTATACAACTGCTAGATGAATAATGAATTGTACGGTCATGTTACACGGTTATCACAAGCACCACAGACACTATAGTGCTGAGCGCTACCAGATGCAACTGTCTGCAGTGATAGACATCAGCACATCATGTGATATTGGCCAATTCGATGTGTGGTGGGTGGGACAAGCCTCATGACGGGAAGCTCTTTGTCACTGTCTGTCTTTCTCTTCCCCACATCTTTGTTCATGTATGTTTAACCTACAATGGTGTGTTGTCTTTGGATATATGTGTGTATTCCTATCAGATGTGTGTGGAAAGCATGAATGGTGTGCAATGTGGTGTGTGTGCACAGAAATGTGCGACTGATAGATATGTATAGTCCACTGTTGTTGTCAGACATGGCTTTATTTCTGTAAGTATGGGAGCATGCCCAATATGACCCTTCTGTATTTTGTTGTCAGACATGGGCTTCGTTCTCTAAGTGTGGGAGCAGGCCCAGTATGACCTTCTCTATTGAATGTGTGACTCCATTACAGGTTGGTTGTACTCCAATGCTGGCATTGGTGTTGTACACCTACAGCTAGCAACCTGTTTCTGCAGGATATCTGTAGATAGTTTGACAATATGGCATCACAATGGGCAAAGGATAGTGGGATACTGTAACTGTGTGCTGCTTGTGTTACATGATTTTGGTGTTAGCAGAGATATTCAGACATATGTACTGTTTTACACTGTGGTGTATTATGTCATCAACTACTGACAGATATACTTATTTGCTCACAGTAATTTCCTGGGGGATACAAGATGAATGAAGCTGTGACCAGTATTGTGGTCTGCAGACTACATTTTCTTACACACTCATGCCATTCTGGAGGGGGAGCTGCAGACACTTGCTGATGGGTCTGTGTAAATGGTCTAGCACCTTGGTACTCTGGTGGCTGGGGATCCCCTGCTTGTTCATCTATCAATGTGACAGAATGACCATATCCTGCTGTGGCCATACCTCTCAGCTGTACAGATTCACACAGGTTACCCACAGACAGGGCTCATATATCTGGTCAGTTCCCCTTCACATTGTGGTTTACAAGCAGGATTTTAGACACCCATTACTGGGTTTGCAAGCAGGGATAGTATGTGCACACATCAGAGTTTCAGACTTCACACACTTCATGGCATGCGTGCTTCTACACCCCCCTCTGTTATTCTATCCTCTTCCTAACATTATGCAAGCAATATCTGATAAGCATCCCTATAGTTATCTGTTCATCCCAGCAGTATTTAGAGGTTGGTCCACAGTTCACGCAGTAGGACGTGGTGGGCATGCCACTTGGATTTGTTGACATGGCCTTTCATTTGTGTTCTGTGGACTGTGTTATGTTGTTATTTGGGACTCCATGAGATAACATACATTAGCAGTATGGGTGAGTCACAGGCCTTTGACAGAGGACTGTAGGGCATTTGGTAGTGATGCAGGCCATCTGTAGCAGGCCAGTGCATTCTGTCACTCCTACAATCCCAGGCTGCAAGCCATTGAATTCGTGTGGTGTGCAAGGTGTTAATGACAATGGTTCCTGTCCTTATTAATCCATTGGTGTGAATGCTGGCAGGGTGCTGCTTACAGCTAGGGACACACCTGCATGGGACACCTCTTCAGCATGCTGCATTCTGTGGGTATTCCCATAAAGAAGTGGGGGTCATACTGTACTCATTCCCAACAGCAGGGATATGACCTGTGATCCACCTGCGGCTTTTGGTGGGGTGAGCTGAGTGCATGTGGGCTATGGAAGCTTCTTGCAGCTGACTCACAGATATACCTGGGACATTCCTCTTATGCTGGCTTGTGCGGGGGCATCAGCAGTTTCTCATTACTTCATAACTCTGCCTTTTGTGGTCTGCCAATAATTGGCCAGACTACATCAGTATTCTATACTACACAGACAACTAATGTGCTGCTAATCTGTATGTACAATTCCAAAGGTGTGTGCAGATGACAGTTACATTTTATATACTCTGTCTAGGGTACTTCCACCTGTGTACTGTGTGTATGTCTGGGCTCACATTCATGGCATGTCCATCTTTCAGATGGTGACAGATATTACATCCAAACAATGAGTATGGATGACTGCTGGATTGGGTCTTGCTGGGTTGAGTCTTGCTGGGATGCATTGTGTTTGGCACTGCAGTTGTCAGAACATGGCCCTGTCATCAACAGTACTGGCCATAGGCCACCGGGACACAACCCTCCATGCCTATATGCTGACCACTTCCACACATTATACAACAAACAACAACCGAATACACAAGAGCCCTGCATAGTATACATGTGCAACAATCTATCATGCTAATTTGGCCAGCTCAGGTAATCTGTGCTCCACTGTTATTAAACACACACGTACATGTTACTACATTTCTATGTAGGATTGTGGTGGGGGGCACAACTGACAACTGTAAACATTTGCTATGACTGTACTGGTATTTCAGGTACTCTGTTGGCTTCCATTTCATTCTGTATTCTGACCTATCATGCAGACGAGAGGCATATCAGTCAAGTACAGATCTTAAGTTTTATTGACCTACATTTCAGTTACAGACTTTTTACCCTTCAGAAAGAACATCCAACTGCCTGACCTGTTGTAGTCTGTCTGTGAAGGTCTGCAGGGGGGCTGTTATCCGTTGCCATCAATTGGAAGCTTTAGCACAGCCTTTCTTTGTGGTCATCTACACCTGTCCCGCTTGCTGAGATGATTGTTGGGTATGTGAGCCTTCCTGCCATGCATGTGTGTGTCCTATGGACACAGATTTGCACCACCACATGTACTGCAGTGGGATTTGTCACCTTGTCTAGTACTGCCTACTTTGTGGACACCAGTATTAGTTATGGATTTCATCCTGCCCATATAGGTGACTACTCTCTACTGCCATCCCAGTCAGCCACCCAATTTCCTTGCATGCTCACATCCATACCATAGGTACAAGTAGCAGAACATACTACTCCATTCAGAAATTGATAGGGAGAGTGACTTACCTTGTGACTGTGTCAGTAACGAGGATGGTGCTGGAGGGCTGCCTATGTCAGATTCACATAGTACACTCCCTATACATGGTAAAGCACAGGTAGTGTCATGTTTGGCATCCCTTTTACTGTATGTGCAAGTCAGAGAGAGGTGGCATTCCCTGGGTTCCTACTGTGTCAGTGTATGTGCTATGAGTTGCCTCTTTGCCAAGGCCTGGGCCTACTGGCCATACCTCCTTCTGCCTACAGGGCTGGGCTCAGGTTGTTCCTCCTCTGAGTCACTCTGTGCCTGTGCTGGCCTTGACAATGATGGGGGGCTGTGTGGCTCTGCCCCATGCTGTTCCTGCTGCAGCTTTTTCTGCAGGATCATATTGTGTAGCATGGCACATACAATGAAAATTTGCGTACATGTAGCTGGAGAGTACTGCAAGGCTACACCGGATATGTCCAGGAACCATAACTGTGACTTGAGCATCCCAAACACATGCTCTATTATGATTCTGGTTTGTGCATGTGCCTCATTATGGAGTTCTTGTTCAGGTGTGTGTGCATTTCTGATGGATGTCATCAGCCATGGCTCCAGTGCATAACCAGCATCCCCCACTAGGTGGTCATATGGGATGTCCCCACTGGCAAATCTCTGGTACAACTGCGTCATATGCCAGGTGTGGGAGTCATGATAGCTTCCAGGGCTGCCAGCGCGCACATTCATTATAATGCCCTGGGCATTGCACATGACCTGGCAGTTGATGGAGGGGAAGCCCTTGCGATTTATGTAGACCCTATCCCACTAGCCAGGTGGTGCTTTGTATGTGCATGCAGTCTATAGCACCCACTACCTCAGGGTATTCTGATATTTGGTGGAAGAGACACATATTGCTGGTCAACACCTTACTGGTGTTGTGGAAATATATGTGCTCACCGGCACGTGCTGACATGGCATCCAGGAACTGGTGTAGTTCCCTGGATGCTGATGCCTGTGAGATCCCCATGATATCCCCTACTGGCCTTTGGAAGGTACCTCTGGTTAGTATTCTTAAGCCAGCATATACTTTGGTATTAACTGGGATAAGTTCCCCTCTGTTGGTTCTGTGTGTGAGGCATGGCCGGCACAGCTCAACAGTTTGCTGTAGGAGGTCTCTGTCCACCCTATAGCACTCCACTGTCTCTAGTTCATGTAGCCCCTGGTAGGTTACCCTGAGTCTGTACACTCTTTTCCTTCTCCTCACTGTGGGTTGGTCATCAGCATTCTCATCCCCACCACCCTCAACCTCTTCCACATATTGATTTATGAGAGCGGCAGCAGCCCCTATCATTTTGTTGGTTATGTTAGGTAAAACTTCCCTGTTTGTGTACACCGGTGCTGTAGAGTTTGTGGGAAAAAACAGAATGAAAGGTGTTTGCATAGTTTATAGTAGTGTTCTGGGCTGGACTGGTCTGCTGCCTGTGTAATCGGCTGATTCTGATACATTTCACCTGTCAGCTATGCTAGTTCTCCTTGATTAACTTCCTACTGCTGTTTTCCCTTCCCATTGCCTTCCCGTTTAAGCCCTGAGGCACACTGCACAAACTCAGTGCTCAGATATGAATAAAGCTGCTATTTCCTGTTTTTTTTTTTTTTTTTTTTTTTTTTAAAACCCGGTGTGCAGTGCGCACACCCATTTCGGCAATGTAAACACTGCTAGGCAGCCTCAGACACCCCACCCCCCTCCCTTAGCATGGGTCATTGTGCTCCAATAAGCTTACAGCAGTCATGGCACTCCCCCCATGAGGTCATCTAGCTCTTAGGCTTAGACCGTGGTGCTATTGCATCTACACGGTTGGGTATAAGCTAGCACTGAGGGGAAATCTGTGATTCAGTATTATTCCCTTCATTTGCATAGAACTGACTGCTAATGCATGGTTACAAAACTGACACTCAGCCTTCCCCCTTAGCAACAACTATTCCTTGGTCTTGTTGTGTTATGCATTCCATTGACTATTATGGAAAAATGATGATTTTGGTTTAAAAGCTTATTTCCAGCTTTTTTCTTACTTTCAGGCCGATCCCGTTTGCGCACCACTGCCCTATGCTTAAACAACCTAAATCGGCCAAAAAAAAGTTATTTTTTATCATTTTGAAATTAGTTTTCATGCCTATGGCCATATATTTGGCTATTGGCATGGCTAACCTTTATAATACATGCTTTTTTACGAGCTGTCATGCCTCCATTTTGTAGTTTGCAGAAATGTATTCAGCTATTGGCTGAATACATTTCTGCAGTCTACACTATTCCTGCACGGACACCTGCCTGCTTCCTTGATCACTAATTCACCTCATTTACATGGTTTTCACTAGCAAATGTGGTAATTAGCAAACAGGGGCTGTGTCCATGCAGGAATAGTACAGGAGGGCTCGTGCACATCCCAGGAGCTCATTCCTGGATTGGATGTTGGCCATATTGCCTGCAGCAGCTCTTGCACTATGCCTGCACACTGTGCAGAGTTTGCTGAATCATGGGAATAATGTCCATATGTTGTGATTATACTGTGTTATAAACATCTGCTGGTCACCATTTCTTTGTACAAATATACTAGACCTACTGCCAGTGTTTAATATTAAATCAGCATATGTGTACTGAAATGACCACCCAGCCACCCAGTTATTTTTCTTATGTCTCCTGTTAAATCTCTATGTACAAGTTTGTTCATTCTTGCTTAATCGATATTGTAATCAGCATAGTTTAACTTATGTATTTTAACTGCACTCATTACAGTGTTCCAGTGTTACAATTTGTTACGGAGATAAACTCAGAACCTCCAAAAAGGTCATCATAGACATTGCAATCATAAACTTTTGAAACAAGCTAAAAATCAAACTCAGACACAATAATCAAAAATTAGGGGTAGATCCTATAGACAGGAAGCTGGTTCCATTTCTAAGCAGCCCTAGGCAGAAAGGACCTTTTTAATGCAGCATTATGGAGATACACAATGAATGGAATCTTATTTTGTGTAGTGACATAGTTGTTTCTATATGTCGCCCCAGTACATGATACAAAAAGATCATCAAGGCACTAGAAAATGTAATAATAAATCTAATTTTAATAATCTATATTTTTTAAATATTTGAAGCATGTGCAACTTTCTTTATAGTACATATATTTTAACTGAAGTTATTTACATTGTATACGATCTTTGTGTCTTTTCTAATCTTGTAATAGATCCAACACTATATTTGCACATGGCATAAAACAACAAGCAATCACAGCACTGTTTATGATTATCAATTGATTTCAAATATCTGAAATTAAAACAATTTTAAATTTATAATATCATTCAATCCAGGTTGAGATTTCAAGAAATGCATTTAAATGGAGTGAATGTGACTGTTTATTTTATTCTGATGAAGTTCAGGTAATAAAAAGAAAGAACATGTTAACAAAATTTACGCTGGTGTTTCCTTGTGTGAAGTTATTGTTTTGTTGAGTTTTATTTTTTCATTGCACTAGTTGGAGTGTGTTTCATTTTTTAGAATGTATTCTTTGAATATCTACTATTTCCAAAAGGTCTCTTTCACTCATTTATGTACCACAAGGCTTTCAACACTATAAGATTTAACTAAGAGAAAGAAAATGTGGTCATTATCAGGTCTTAGTAAAATTTTGCAGTTATCTGAAAACCGGGATACTAGAACTGATCTAGAGCATATTTTTAAGATTCTTGCATTCTCTATCGCACTGCTTGTACCCTACCTCCAGTTTGCCTGAAAAATTTACAGGAAAAGAATTCTATGTAATTAGAAATACTATGAGTTCCTTCCACTTTTCATATAGAGCTAAATCTTTTGAATGCATGTTTTGAAAACCCTTTTCTGCACCACACCAAGAAGAATAAATGCAATTCCCATTATAGCAAGACATCATGGCATTCATTTCTCCCATAATAAAAATGTTCTCAATATTATCAAACATTTATAACATCTTTCACACCTTTCAGTGCTTGGATAAATCTATACTTATGGGACCTTTGCATACATATGCACATATAAGAGACAGAGAGAGATTTATTAATAAGTCATGCCTTTTTTCTCACACTTGCCTAGCCAAATTACAAAGAGAACCAGATCACAAGGTTAACTGTCAAAGTAACCTGTCTTATGAGGGCATTACAATTAATAATTAAAACTGAAAATGATGAGTAAAACATAATAGCTAAGGTCTTGGCCTCCCATGCACAAGGTACAAGATTTGAGCCTGACATTCCGTCAATGCCTGTTTGGAGTTTGCGTGTTCTTCTTGTATCTCTGTGGGATTCTTACAACCTCTGAAAAACATGCTGAGTGTTTCCATTTCAAACTTACCCAAGAAAGAATCTGTGAGCAACAGCATCGACTCTGCTCCTATAGAGATCAACCAGTTTGGGAATCTACCATGATGCGCAGTATCCTCAAGATAGGAGATCACATATCACAGAGTAGTCACTCAAAGGTGTAAAAATATGGATTCATGTGATTTGTTCATGTAGATTAATTTCACCAAATGATCATGGGTATTTGCTGGTGAGAAGTGGGGTTACAACCCAGCCTACTCTGACCTATGCCTGGGTACCATGCTAATGGTGGGAGGGGCGTATGTGCCCTGTTGGTTAGTGCATGCCTGCCATTAACTACTGTTTGGCCTGTGTCCAGTTGCTTGGTTTTGGGTCCAGACTCTACTGCTCAGGAGGACTAGTAACTAGAAATGGTGTGGTAATTGTGGTAAAGGAAAGGCTTCAAAATGTCATCAGAATTAGTGCCAGATTCATGGTAATCAGACTAAGCTGTAATGAGGGGGTAGTATTCGTCTTACCCTATTGATAGTGAGGAAAAGAGGGAAAGGAGTGTATTTGATCAGTATTTGCTGAACATACTAACTCAGACAGGATAACATGAATTGATAGTTGGTGACTTGAATGCACATATCAGGACAGACAAAATAGGATATGATGACTGCCTGGGTCCACAGGGGTGAGGCAATAGGAATAAACAATTAGAGGACATTCTAGACTTATATCTGGCAAATGGCTAGATAGTAGCCAACACATGGTTCAGAAAGAGAGTCAGTCACTAGTTCACATACAAGAGTGGCCACATGCAACAAAGGTAGACTTCCTGCTAGTAGGGAAAGGGCAAGAGGGTCGAATAAGTGATTGCAAAGTCATTGCCATTGAAAGAGACAGCACATAGAATAAACCACTGCTTGCTACAATCAGCTGCAGTCAGTGGTCAGAGAAGGCTATAAGATAAACAGAGATCAGAAAGAAGACTTGGAAGTTATCTGGAAATAAATCACAATGGTTTAATTCATTACTCAGGGATCTAAACCTCATGAAGAAGAGGAAATAGGTGGAATTGAAGAAGAATGGCAGCACCTCAAAACAGCATATATGATGACTACAGAACATATATGCTGCTGAGCGAGGTATGGAAATAAAGTACATAATGAAAGCTGGTGGTGATATGCAGAAGTCCAGAAAGTCAGCCAAAGAAAGAAGGAGTTCAGAAAAAATAGGGAAGTATAAAAAATGAGCCAGGCTAGGAAGGAATACTGGTTGGGTAACAAAAAGGCTAAGAAAGGAGTTGCAGCAGCAAAGAACAAGGCATCAAAAGCACTCTGCAATATTCTGGAAAGTGAATCATTAGGAGGCACACAGAAACTATATACGGTTGCAAGGCAAAAACAAAAACAAAAAAGATAATCAAACACTCTTTCTTAAGGGATACCAGCAACAACCTGCTCACCAGTCTGTAGAGCATCAAACACAGATGGAAGGAGTACAGCAGATTCTGGATGAAGAAGCTGTGCTTCCCCAGACACTGCCTATAATGAAAAAAGCACTAAGGGAAATTAAGTCATGGAAAGCAGCATGCACAGTTGAGGTCACAACAGATAGGATAAAGATGCTGGGTGAGACAGGGAAGTAATGGCTCTTGAGGGACCTCATAGTAGTATGGAGTGAAACGTGTATCCCAGATGATTGGAGAATAAGCATACTAGTTCCAGTGTTGAAGAACAAAAGGGACATTCATAACTGGGCAATACATAACTATCAAACTTCTGTCACATCACATGAAAGTTCTGGAGAGGCTGATTGATAAATGACTTCATAAAGTAAGATAAGAGATGTGCAGTTCAGATTCAGATCAAGATTCAACTCAAATGACCCAGTATTTGCAGTGAGACAGATTCCTGAGAAGAAGCTAGAAATGAGGAAAGATTCTAATAAGCATTTTTAGAGTTTGAGAAAGCATATAACAAAGTCCAAAACAAGCTGATTTGGGTAGCTATGTGATGGTCTGAAGCCCCAGAAACATTAGCAGAATTAGTGCAAACTATGTTCAAGGACCAAATGACTCAAGTATGAACAGTGCCTGGACTATCATAGAGTTTCCCATGGCAGTGGGTGTGTACCAGGGCTCATCTCTGAGCCCACTATTGTTCATGCTGGTGATGGGTTACATTAGCAAACAGGTCAGTGGAAACAGATCAACAAAGTTGCTGTATGCAGATGATGTGACATTATAGGCAGACTCTGAGCTAGAATGTCAGCAAAGGATAAGGGCAATAGAATGCAAAAGTGAGTGCATATTGGATGAAACTGAGTACAGATAACACAGTTGTAATGGCAGCAAATAAGCTGCAAACTCAGGTATAAGGGAAAATACTGGAATAGGTTAACACTTTTAAGTATCTGGGAAGGGTGGTTGAGGAGAAGGGAAGTCTGAATGAGGAGAGGGCAAAGGTATAATCAAAGGGGATGTAGACCACTGGGACAGAGTATCAGGTGTAGTGTGTGACAGAAGAATGCCAACAAAGCTAAAAAATAAGGTGTCCAAAACAGTGGTGTGGCCAGTACTACTGTATGGTACAAAATCCTGGGCAGTAAAGGCAAAGCAGTAGAAGCTAGAGGTGATGAAGATGAAGTGTCTTAGATGTGTGCTAGGATACACACTGTATGGAACAGATGAAAAAATGAGGACATAATAGCAGGAGCCAAATTAGCTCCAATTCCAGAGAAGGTCAAAGAGAACAGATTACTGTGGCTCGAGCACTTATACAGAAAGCAGAAAACAATCTGGTGAAGAAGATTTGAGACAGACAGGAAGAAGGCAAGAGGAAACAAGGGCATCCAGTAAAGAGGTGGATAGATTGTGTGAGAGAAGATCTATGACAGTCAGGCATGAATGTCGAAGAAGGTAGGAGAGAGGCATTGAATCAAGAGAGATGGCAACAGTTGACATGACACCCCGACCTGATGTAGAAAGTAGGAAAAAGGGAATTGATGATGATGACAAAGATGATGGTTAAAGCTCACCTGCAAAAGATAAAGAATGAGTTATTTTACTGCATTCTTTAGACATTCATTAATAAAATAGACTTATAAAGATATTTCCACAGACCACAAATTACAGATAGCATTATTTTGATTTTCCTTCTATGCACTACTTTTTTGACACAATTTTTCATAATACATGTTGCTTCTGATTTGCAAATCTATAAAGCATGTATCTGTAGGGGCAGTTAACATTTAGTAGCACAAAAACATAGATTAAAATATTGGAGAGAACTGCTTGCTTTCATTTAACCAACAGCTTATTTTTGTCTTGTATTCATTACATGTATTTCTAAATTCTGTCACAGATTGTGACCCCGCATCCTCCAAAGGAAGCTTTTCACACTCATTTACACCCATTTTCTAAAAATGTTCCCTGGCAACTCCTCTGAGCTGCCATGTAGCATCCATGTAGCAAACAACATCCAAGTAGCAGAATCTTTCGTTTTCATGTATCAAGTTTGATAATCATGGAGATTCATTGGCAAGCTGATGCTTGATAATGTCTGGTCTTTGCCTTTCTTGTTCAGAACTAATCATATGAAGCTTTTCTAATGTATCTTTATATGATTTTAGTGAAGAGGGTGTGCAGTTTTTCATGCTGTCCTGTTATCGTCCTCCATTATGTCTACTTCACTAAAAAGCTGCACTGTCTTGGCCTACACACAATGTGAGCATTTGCATTGACAATCTATAAATGGGGCAAAACATCCTTTGATCCACTGTCAAAGCCTGATCCTATGTACCCTTGTAGTTCACATCCTTTTGATTTGTCAAAGGTCAATCTATATTTTTGTTGTTATTTTTTGTTCTTCCTCCCCTTTCAGATTCATTCCTAGTGTTTTCTTTTCCAATACTTTATTTTTTATTTATACTTATAATGTAAACTACCACACTTAGCCCATTCATGCATTTTTCCATATGTCTTGTTATGCTGTGCATTCTTGCCTATTATATATTTTGCATTTCTTTCCATCTTCAAAAAATGTCACTTTACATGACTTACACAATTTAATGTATGTATTGAAAAGTACTAGCCACAGTAATGATTTATGTTAGCACTTGTAATCATACTTCAATTTCATTAATCTCCATTACAATTAAATTGCTATTGCTTTCCTTTTTATATAAATCATATTACCAAATAAGTGTGCCAAAAAAAGTTTTTTTTTTCTTAAACAGTTATGCTTTTTATTGACTATCAACCAGATTCAGAAGCACTGGCATGCATGCTTACCCAACAGATGATTAACAGTCAGTTGGGCTACTGACTGTCCGAACACAAGAAGTAAAAATAACATTTTGCTGTGGAATAATGCATATTTTTTATGCATTGTGAAAATGCTTTTTTTTTCATAAAACATCTTTGTGCTCTAAAGAGATGTTTCTCCTTTTCACACTGCTGGGCAGCTGTGGCATTAATATATGCATACAAGTTTGGACATCATAGTTTGTTTTCTACATGTGAAGAACAGAGAATGCTTATTATAATTTTAGTGAATGGATTGTAAGGGTAACAAATTCTTAATCAGTTGCAATTGAGGAATATATCCTGACTGATCTTGCATCAGTTGTTCATAGGTAAGAAGTGTGTATTACAGCTAGGCAGTGCAGATTGTGAAACAGAGCTGAGGCGTATGACGACCAACAATGAACAGCGCAGAAAATCATACAAAAAGAAACATGCAGAAGAAAATGCACAAGACCCAGTTGCTGTTTACTGCTAAGCACTCAGAATGTAACATGACATACTCAGTACATGAGCAATGACACAAAATGTAAGATGCAGCTTTCATTACACCAGCAATCTAGAACAAGCACAATGGTTGCTGAGGGTGCTCAGTCTGTATGGACATGCCTGTGATAGGAAGGACTGGTCCTGTTGTTAGACAGACAGCTATAACCACATCATTGGTATATACAGACATCAGTACTTTACAAGACAATGTCCTACACAGGACAGATATCCCCACAAGACCTAAACATATCACATCCTAGTAAAGTAATGGACACATATATGTTGCTGTGTGCACTGCTAAATGAACACAGGGGAAATAGGTCCATGCATAACAACAAAATAGTGTACAATTCCATTACTGCAGAAGCATGTAGATTGGCACAGAAGAACATGAACAGCAAAAAGAATGGCTGGCAGTTGGGGAAGAGGGTTAAGGCCATGAGCTGTAGCCTTTGTAGTACAGAGTTTGATTCCCTCAGCTTTCATTTGCCTACCATGTTACCTTAAACAAGTTACTTAACCATTGCTCTTTGGTCAGCCCTGGAAAGGTACTGTGTGTGCAGCGGGCCTACCTGGCTAACAAATGAGTCTTATTATTATGATTATCACCTTTCAAACTGACACTTCACTGCAGCCAACTGCAGTGCCATGGAGACATGAAATGTACATAGCAGACTGTTCTTTATAACTGCACATGGTGACATGTTTATTCACTCTGCACAAGGTAGTCAAGAAGCTAAAATTACAGCATGTCCCTTGAACTATTCTGACATAAGAATGTTGCTCATCATGTAGTACATTATATTACATATGAATGACCCAAATGACATGCATTGCAAAAATAGATATGTGGCACAAGGCTCTGTATAGCTTGCATGCAAGGTAAAGTACAAGGTATTTGTGTTGCCGTTGCATTCTCAAACAGATAAGTTCAGTTGGTAAACTCCCTGAATGCAGTTATATCCAACTCCCATGGTGCAACAGTGTTTCATGAAATCCCAGTGGTACATTTGCAAGATAAAATCCCAGTGGTACATATGCAAGATACTTGTCAGCAAAAGCCTACAAAGTTCAGATAAAATATATAAAGGTGATAAATGTGAGGAACTGTAACATATATGATGGATATATCTTTACAAGCATTATGCTGTCTTAAATAATAGACCAGACACATGTTCTAGAGAAGTACACACACTTCAATACAGAAAGCTCACAATGGAAACAAAAAAGTGTCCCAAACTCAGATATTATAATACATCTCTGACACTATGATGCTCTTAAATAGCATTCCCATTGATAGGCAATTAAAGAATTTAAGAATTTTTCCAAAGGAATAGAATAATGAAACTGTTTTTTCCCCTTACAATGATTCATCAGATGCAACAAAGCATACAGTGACTTTCTATAAACTATTACAGGTTTTGTGGCAGAAATGCCTGGGTAGTACAAAGATGTTATGACCTTCTCTAGTTAAATGTATCAGTCCCACATCTCACATCTCCCACAGTGAGTTGTTATTGAGTTTAGCAGTAGATGGAGAATGGGTCCTTAAGGAAGGAAAAGTACCATTTGTGGGTTTTACAGAAATATCACCAACAGGAAGTACAGAAAGGTCAAACTCAAATGGATCCCATGACATTCTATCCACATCAATAATATTGGACTCAGAATAGTTATGTGGATTCACAAGTCTATATCTGGGGACCTCTCCTGATTTCTCTTATACCCAATATGTGACTTCTTATGTTAACTCTTCAGCATAATAAGACAGGTTTTTAACTGGTGTTTTGAAGAATGACTGCATGATGTGCTTTACTCCTAAGCTGTTTATGCCAATTTATGTCAATAGCCACTGATACAACAGAAAGATAAATTATTACACTTACTTTTCTTTGTTCTTTCTTGGTTTTAAAATATGAAAACTGTAATTAAAAAAATCCAACTTTAGAATACATAAGGAGCATTGAATATGTTAGCAAAATCAATATGCTAAATAATTACTCTAAATGCTATATTATGAATGGGCATATTACCCAAAACTGAGACATCATGATGCTTATTAGAATGACAGTTTTCTTCTTTCTGTCTCACACTGAAGCAGGTCATGGCTGCTCATGTTGTGACCTGCTATTATGTAAAATATGGGCATGAAGTATTTGCTTAGAACAGTTGATTTTTTAATTGCCCTGGAATTTCTATCCTCGTCAATACATATTGCTATACACATCAGTCTGGTGAATTTTTCAGGTCAATTCATTAAACAAATAATACAGAAAAGACAGTGGGAAAAGATAATTGCTACGATTCAATAAAGTCCATGTAGTCTTCATGCACAGCCTACAAGGAGCATGCCTGCTACCATAATGGTGCTCATCATGCGGCATCAAACAATGCATATTAATGAGGTGCAGCAAACCTAAGCAAGGTATCCTGGTTCACAGCAGTGTTGCTGACCATGAAACCTTGCAAGTGAACATGGATAGTAATTCCCTGTAAATCAAACCACTAACGGTCTGTGGATCTGTGCAGAATGCCTCAATGACCACCAGGGTACACAGATAACATTGATTCTGCACAACATTTCTCCACAAAGGCCAACATAATGCAAGGATAATTAACATACATCTCAACATCTTAGAACAAGAAATCTGGACAACCCCATAAATAAAAGGGTGATAAAGGACCAACAATAGGGACATATTTTAAATATTGCTCTTACAAACTTAGAAAGTTGATAGAATAACAGGATTTGTGTTAGCATGGATTTTTCTGAAGGATATGAAGTCTGAAACTCAAATGCCTGTCATTGTTTTTAACTGCAGTCTGTAATGATTTACCACTAATTTGCCAGAAAACCACAAGTATATGAAAAACAGGCAAAAGGTATGAGGCCAAAATCTAGACATTCTGTGAAAATCTGTACAGCTGACAGATACAATATATAAACAGAAATAGGGACATAAAATGTTGCACAGACGTGTTACAATGAAATACAGACATATCTGTCATCCCCTTTAAGCAAGATCAAAGGCATACATAATGGGTGAAAACAGCCCATAAAATATGTAGAGATATGTAGTATTGCACTTCTACACCGAGAAGGTTGATAGAATAAATAGGTTGTACATTACCATGAACTGTCCGAATAGCATATAGATACACCTAGATTCAAATGCAGAACCATCTGGCCCCAAAAACAAATGGATCAAAACAATAATAGGTGGTGCTACAAAGTCAGTTAAGTAGCACATCTATTTTATACAATCAATAGTAACTGCCACAGTTTAGAAAGGCGTTCCCTTTGCACTCCCAGTGCTTACTCCCCATATCACCACCGTCCTATCATCCCCATTTTCTTTATAAACATTATTGCATGATGGTGTGTGACTAAGTAATGGTGAATGGCACCTGTATATAAATGTATATCAATGCATAACGACACCTGCAAAAGTACTACACGCATCTGTATTAAAAACCAGTATCATCTGGCCCAAACAAAAAGGAATATATCACTGCATTAACACGTGCTGCCACAGAGTCAGTTTTGCAGTACATATATTTCACACAGTCAATCCTGTCACAGTTTAGCAGGGAATTCCTATTGTTCTTCTCCTTGCTTGTTACCCATGTCACCACTGTTCTATGTTTCCCACTTATATCCTCTAAAGCATTATTGAGCAATGATGCACATCATGCACCGACATGCAACAACCCTGATACAAAAGCAGTTAAATACAATAGATACAGCTGTATTTGGATCCAGTACCATCTGGCCCCAAAAAGGAACATATCACGGCATTAAGTGCATTAATACCTGCTGCCACATAGTCAGTTAAGTAGCAGGTATATGCAACAGCAGTTAAGTCTGCCAGTTGCTATTCATTCTCTAAAATACACATGCTACTCAACTGTGTCTGTGGCACCATCTATTAATGCATTTATCCATTCTATTTTGGGGCCAGATGGTACTGGGTTCTAATACAGGTGTATGCTTTTAAATTTGCTCCTCTTAACATCATGCAAACATGGTGCTTGAAGGAGTGCAATGCTGATCACTGTGTTTGTGCAATGGTAAGCATCATGCAACACTTTGAAACAGTGTGTGCACTCCCAGTAAATGTGATAACAGCAACTGGGGAGAAAACATCATTCTGCATTGGTATTAACTAGTGGTATGCATGGCTGACATGCATGTAGAGGGAGTGGGATTTTGTGCTCAAAATTAGGATGCCCAGGAGTCCAAATATTTGTCGGACCCATAGTGAAGGAACATAGACCCAGGCTATTGCAAAAGGACTATTGCGGCTCAGAGTACAAGTCAGAGACATGGGATAGTCTTGCCCTGGCTGTGATCAGTGCTACCAGTATCCACACACTGGTGAGCAATGTAGACATCACTACAATAACCTCTGGAGGAGGAAGAGAGATACCCTCAAATGTTGTGAGGAATGTAGGACTGGGTGCAGTCCACAAATGTGTAAGTATCAATTACAGACACTACTTATAAGAGTTAAAAGCTGATTATAGTCAGGACTGGTATTCATAATAGTATTGTGTTCTATTTTTTTCACAGCTGCCACAGAGAAGAGTGAACTGAATGTGAGAACCCATACCTCTAGATTGGCCCAGATGAGAGAAGCATGCGGTGTGTATGCATGCATCAGAACAATACTGTTATTGTAGCATTCAAGGTTAAGGAAAGCTTTTCTTGGTATTTTATAGAGTTGTATTAAAATAAGCAAGCATATCTCAATTGTAAAAGCTTGTATGCATTAGTGTATAGCAAAAAGCAACAGTTCCATATTCTAAAATAAAACTGAATATGCATCTCTTAACTGTAAAAGGAAAACATGTAAGTCAACCTATCTGACATCACATCCAGACAGGACATACAAGACATTAGTATGTAGGCAAAATAAGAGTACAGTATTAGAGATTAGTCAGAGGTTGTGAGTTCTAAACCCGCACTTCCCAACTATACAGTACTCTTATGTTTTCATCAATATGGCAATATAACCTCAGGCCTCTATACTAGTGGCACAAATGTCCTGCTGTAAACTGTAATCAGTATTACTGGAACATGCATATGTGCAATATATGCACATATAAAAGGATAGCTTGCTCCAATCTGTAGTATAGTCTGCATCTATTATGAAGTGAGTAGTCTTAAAAGTAAAAAAGTTATTTGTTAGGAGTTGGGAGTCTTAAAAGTAAAGGGAACATAATAGAGTCAAATAATTGCATCATTGCATTGTATGTCACATATGAAGTTACTAATGTTATCCTTTTTTTTTCTCATCCCAATCCTTATCTTCTTTCTTTTTTCTTTTTTTTTTCTACAACACAGCAAGGTACACCTGTCCCAAAGGATCCTCCTGCCCCCACTCCACCAGCTATATCACAGAGGCTTAGCACATCTGGGATCCAGCCTGGCAGCACCCCTTCTTCTGCCCCTTCACTATTTTGTGCCTCAGGTAATTCTGCCCCACAGGATAGACCAGGGGTTCCTCTGGGAGCAGTGGCAGAGGTGGTGATTTTACCACCCATGATGAACTGCCAGGGTTAGTGCATAGGATTGTGCACCACACTGTTATTGCACTCCTATGCTGGATGGAGCATGTGCTCTCCATCATTGTACAGACTACCAGGAGGAGATGTAGACATCAGGCACTGCAACTACTGGTGCAGTGAGGTTACAGTGATGACAGTCCAGTGGGTGAGGACTCAATTCTCACTGTCATCCAGTTTGATATCCATGGGTTCTCGATGTCCCCACCCTCACCCCAACCATGGTGTTCACCAACCTCCTGTGTTATTCACCATCTCAGTGTCTTGTCTTGTATGTCCTTTTTGTCTATGATTGCTTCCTCACCTACCCAACCTGATTGACCCACACATACCTACATTTCTTCCCTAACATTCCTCTCTCTCAAAAAGAATGGGCACCTGTCCCACAAAAAATATTTATCCAGTGCATAACTCTCCATTCCATGAACATGTCTTCTTGATACACTTGATTTGGTCCAATTGGCTATACAACATGATTGTGTTGTTGTCACCCCTCTCTCCAGAGGTGAGAGTGCAAATTCAGCTAATATTCTGTTCATATGTTCATTCTTTGTTGTTGTAGAAATGGATAGCTATGTTTTTTCCTACCTTGTTCCTGCACATTCTTGCACTGATTTCCCTTTGCTCGCCCCTGCTTGCTTCCTATTTCACCACATTCCTATCTTCACCATTTCTTTTCTGTAAACACTTATTGCACGATTGCTTGGCTTCATAGTGTTGCTAAGTTGGTGAGACTATATGTAGACTGATCAGATTACTATTTGTGCCTTGCTTTGTGTAAGTTGTAGGGGCTTTAATAATCCAGTCAGAGAAGTTTGTGATTTTGAAAATCTTTGTATTACTGGGAAGAACTGGTCGTGAAGTTGAAGGAGAATAGATGAGAGTAGATATGCAACCTTCTTTGGTCCATTTGCTGGAGAAATGGAGGAGAATGAGCATGGCTGATAATGCAAATATTGAACTCAACTATGTTCCAAGAGGTAATGAGCTATACTCCAAGTAGGAGAACATTTTTCATGCAGAGAAAATCTGCTTCTGGCTATGAGTTTTGAAGGGAATCCTGGGACTCAGATGCAGAATAAGATGGATGGTTTTCAGCAGTTCACTCTGAAGGTAAAGGAGTTAGAGAATGACATTTATAAATACAAACACATTAGTTGGCAGAGACAACACTTAGAAGCTTGTCTCCATTTCAATGTGATTCCAAAGGGAAAGAGAGTTCTGTGCATGCCAACATATGGGGAAACCCATCCGGAGTTGCTGAAACAGTGGCAACAACTTAATTTAGTGCTAAGCCGTAAATGTATGCAGCTTATTATTGACTACTTTGATCCTATTGAGCGGGATTTGAGTAACAGTATACAGCAGCAACATAGTGACATTATTGAGAGATTTGAAGGTGAAATTTATAGTGGTGCATTAAACAATATGTATGTGAATGTCTCTCTGTAAGAAAATAGACTGAGACAAACTAAACAATGTAAACTTCAACAAGACTTCACTGATTTCAGTTTAGGGCATGTCTTCACATGGCCATGAAATGCTACTAATTCTAACAGTAGTAATAGACAAGAAACAACTTTAATTGCTAATATGGGGCCTGAGACATCAAATACACCGAATACACCTCCTTTGACTACAGTTGCTAGGGTGCAGGAGGTGGGTCAGAGTGGAGACCCAGTGCAACCAATGGCATCACAGATGACATCTGAGATCAGTGTTATACCTTTACCAAATCAGCAAGCAAATAATCAATCTTTACAGGGGGCTAGACCAAAGCAATTAGCCCCACTAACTTTGGATAATTGTTTACCGTTACTGGTAAAACAAAGTTCACACTGGCAACAAACATGCTCAATGAGCCAGGGAAGAAGGAGAGGAAGTTCTCAGAAGAGCAGATAACATCAAACAGATGAATATGGCAGTGAATGAACTTGTAATTAACTTATCTGATTATTGTTTAAATGAAGCTGAAGTAGCCCTGTAGAATAGGGGTTTAACCTTTATACCCTCTGTATGAACTGAAGTAAGTGATCTGTTAATAGTTTTGAGATTATTTGGTTAGAATGTAACTTTGAAATTGTATTTTTAAGATATTAAACAAAATTATGGTACTAAATTTGGTAAAAAAAGTTAATTTACACCTGTTATACCTGCCCACATAGAAATGTTTATCAAAGCCTGTGAAAAAGATATATGTGATAGTTTCTATGCAAGTAGCAGAGGCTCTTATTGTAACTTAATATCTAATGAGAGAAGTACTTTGTGCACCCTACAGAACAACGAAGAGCTAAGTATAAGACCTGCAGACAAGGGAGGAGCAGTGGTGATCATGAATAAACGGGACTATAGACAATCTATGTATATGATGTTAAGGGAAGTGCATACTTATTTGCCTTTGACATATTCAATATATGAATGTTGTTAAGGACATCAAAGAAAATCTATATGATATTCTTATGTGTAGACAAATTGATGAAAAGTTGTATTCTTATTTTCATGTAGAATATCCCAGAAAAACTTGCATAAAAGGTCTACCCAAGGTACATAGGTGTCTTCAGAAACCACCCCTAAGACCCATCATAGATTGAAGTGGTTGGGCCA
The DNA here is from genome assembly GCF_019279795.1 of Protopterus annectens. NCBI lineage: Eukaryota > Metazoa > Chordata > Ceratodontiformes > Protopteridae > Protopterus > Protopterus annectens. The sequence goes on along the minus strand of NC_056725.1, from coordinate 1,445,665,828 downwards.
CAGAACCTCTCTTCATTTATGTGGAGAGAAAATTAGGGCAATTGGTTAATAAAATTCCAGCCATTTTAAAGGACACATAACATTTCCTGAAATATTTAAGGGAATATAGTGAAAGATTAGATTTAAGAAACTGTTACATGGTTACCCTAGATGTGCAAAGCTTATTTACTTGTATACTTAATGCCTATGGCATAGAAGCAATAAGAGATGTGATGAATGATATAGGGGCTAGTAATACAGATGAAATTATACTGATTTGTGGATTGTTGGATTAATTTTATCTAACAATGTTTTTATGTATGAATATACCATTTATTTGCAAAACTGGTGGGTTGCCATGGGCACCCCCTGCGCAAATTCCTCTGCAAATTTGACAGTTTATTATTGAGAGAATAAACATTTGTTCAATACCACATCTAGTATGCACATATAATTGTACAGACGTTTCATTAACAACATTTTCTTTTTGTGGGATGGAGGTCTGCAACCCTTACTTGATTTTGTTAAATATCTGGAACAGACAACAGATTTTTTGATGTTTACAGTACTGTACTCTCTTAATTCTATAGAATTATTAGATGTTTCTTTATATAGAAATGAAACAGGAGCCATTTATATTAAATTATTTTGTAAATCTGTTGGAAGAATAGCCTGTTGGAACATAGTAGTATGCATCCCAGGCATATTTTCCTAACATTATTAAAGGACAGTTACGTAGAGTCAGTACTATTTGTAATACAGCTATTGATAAAAGGAATGAGATAGATCAATTACAACAAATGTTTGTAGAAAGAGGTTATGGGATGTCTAACTTTCAAAATATTAGAGATACTGTTATACAAAACAATGGTTGTACTGATCGTACGGAGGTTGCCCATAAAGGAGAATTAGTTAAAAAAAGAAACAAAGTATACGTTGTAATTAAATATACTAATAACATCAGTAGAATGTGTGATATTATTAAAATAAATTGGCACTTTTTGACTGGGGATAAGGAAACACTCAATATTATAGGGCAAGCTCCGAGCTTTATCTATAAGAATAATCGGAACTTGAAACAGCTGCTATGCAATGACCATCAAAGGATAACACTTTCTACACATAAATTAGGAATGTTTCCATGTAGGAACTGTAAAATGTGTGAGCAGATTTGTAAAAAACAGGAGTTCAAACATCCATGTCTACCCTTTATTTTTGAACCTAGGTTCTATGCTACTTGTAATAATACCAACTTAGTTTACATAGCAGAGTGTAAAATCTGTGAATGTTTCTATGTAGGCAAAACTCAGAAACGGTTGAGGGATAGAGCTTATCAGCATATGTATGATGTGAAGAATGAAAATAAGCTGAATGCTTTAGCTAGACATATAATGGAATTTTCTACACATGGTTTTACTTTTAAAGTTTTACATATGTTTTTTCATGACAAAAGGGGAGGTAACTATAGTATTCCAGTAGAATGGATTGAACTAAAATGGATTTTAAGGTTGCAGGTGCACGTATATCCAGGGTTGAACAATTACATGTGTATTAAACCAGAGTTAGTTGCCCATCCCCTTAAGTAAATGAAATTAATTGATTAATTAATGCTAAATGTTTTAATTATGTTGTTTTAATTGTTTCAATTTGTTCTTTATTATATTTGATCTTGTATAAAATGTGAGATGCTTTGTTATTTTGTATTGAGGACTTGAGAAAGCATAGGTGTTCTACATGAAAGTGCTTGTTTGGATTAAATAATTTTTACTGTCGTGATGGTCTTCTGAGTTCTTTTTTGGTGATATTATTGTCTGCTCATAGAAGATCTTCAGGTTTGTGCTGGTGTCTTTTCTTCATTCAAAAAAAAAAAATGGGCACCTGTCCCACAAAAAATATGTATCCCATGATAGCTCTCCAGTTCATGAACATGTCTTCTTGACACACTTGATTTTGTCCAATTGGCTATACAACATGATTGTATTGTTTTCACCTCTCTCTCCAGAGGTGAGAGTGCAAATTCAGCTAATGTTCTGTTCATATGTTCATTTTTTGCTTTTGAAGAAATTAATAACTGTGCTTTTTCCTACCTTCTTCCTGTACATTCTTGCACTGCTTTCACTTTGCCCCCCCTCTTGCTTCCTATTTCACCACATTCCTATCTTCCCCGTTTCTTTTCTGTAAACACTTATTGCACAATTGCTCGGCTTCATAGTGTTGTTATGTTAGTGAAACTATATGTAGACTGGTCAGATTACTATTTGTGCCATGCTTTGTGTAAGTTGAGGGAGCTTTAATAATCCAGTCAGAGAAGTGTGTGACTTTGAAAATATTTGTATTACTGGGAAGAACTGGTCTTGAAGTTGAAGGAGAATAGATGAGAGTAGATATGCAACCTTCTTTGGTTCATTTGCTAGAGAAATGGAGGAGAATGAGCACAATGGAAGGTATTAATTTTTTAAATGTTATCTGTTATTATGGTCTGATGGTCTTTACTATGGAAGGGAGTTTAATGGAAAGGTTAGATATGCAGGATGTGATGGTCCAGTGGTCACTGAGTGATAATGAGTGGAAGGATATGCAAGATATGGAGGCTTGAGCTTTGGTAATTTGTGCTTAGAAGATTTTTAGTTAGGTCTTGTCAGTTGGGAGACTTAACAAAATAGGTTAAGGCTGACAGGATTAAGACAGATATCAGAAGAGGAAGGACCAAGAGTGCTGAGGCTGAGGCTCCTGAGGATGAGTTTGAGGATGGAGAGTAATAGATTGGAGTATTTTAGTAGTGAAGAGGAGGAGAGAAATTTAAACTGAGGCTGATTATTTTGCTAAGAGAGCAGAACTTTAAGCAAATCCAGTTTGAGAGTTGCAACATTGCCTTGGGAAATAATAGTGGTGTTAAGGTCATTGTTCTGAAGGTTCCACCATCTTTTGTTTCATAAAGTCTAACATTTAAGAAGTAGTTATGGGATGAAAGTTGGACCATTACATTTCAGCTAGTATTTTATAAGAGCAAAATATCTAGCTTGTGGTGAAGTGTGAATGTGTTAATTTGGTTAAAATGTGAAGGGAAAGAAAACTGAAATTGTGGTTTGGATTGGATGTGGTTAGTGTGGCTTGTGGAAATGTTAGTGTGAAGACAGGGGAGAAAAGACAGAAGCAGCAGTATGATTTTTGGTAGAAGGAAGGTGAGATAGATAGTTGTGTTTTAAATGTGTGTGTTTGAGGGGGCAAATAATGGAAGGAAAGTGAGAAAAGAGAGGATGAAATAAGTTACATTATGCAGGATGGCTGCAAGAATTGCCTGTGGAAGAAGAACAATGTAGACAACACACACTGAAATGAAAACAATCAGTCTGCCTGCGCCCAGAGTGTTTCTAGAAAGAATAGACTGCTTGCAGCTTCGGATAATAAAAGATATGAAAATAACAGGTATTTCAAAAATAAGAAGGAAAAAAATGTACAAGACCTTAACGAGATCCCAAAATGCTTGAGGGAAGAATAAATGCTAAGTGATCAAGAGGAAGGGGCAGTGGCTCAACAGTAGATTAACTACATCCAATAGCAACTTATGCAAACCAAAACTAAGAATTTATAGATTTAATATAGACAACGTAACACATTATACAAGCTACAATCTAAGATGGAAGATTGGACCATTACATTTTAGTCAGTATTTTGTGATACCAACAAAAGTCATGGTTGTGCTAAAGTGTGAACACATTAATTTCAACAGAAAAGTCTGCAGGAATAGATGGTATTCCTATGGACGTTTGGAATTTAAAAAGGAATAAAGTGATAAAAGTCTGGAAGGTATTGTTTAATGGTATTTTAAAGGGACGAGAAGCACCAACATTCTGTAATAAAGCTGTGGTGGCTACATACCACTCAACTATACAGATTTTTGCTGAATTTCCAGATTTTTGCCTTATATTTTTGGTCTATTTTTCATAAAATTGTAGTTTTCTAGGAAATCATTTCTAATCATTAAAGATTTAAGTCAGAAAATAATGACAAGCATTTGATTTTTAGACTTTATACCCCTTAGAAAATGCATGCTAAAGCAAAACTTTTATTCTATATACTTTCTAGGTTTGTAAGAGAAATATTTAAAAATTCTCCCTATTTTTGGGCCTTTGTCCCACCATTATTTATAGCTTTGTCCAGATTTCTTGCTCTAAGAAGTTGAGAGGTATGGGTGGCTATAATACTTAAAGATGTCAAAGACCCATCAGATCCAGATTCATATAGGCCCATTTCAATTCTAAACCATGATTATAAAGTATTTATGTCTATAATGGCTAAAAGAATGGCAACATTTTGCCAAAAGTGATAGATACAGATCAATGCGGTTTGGTAGAGGGAGGCAAACATTTGTCAACATTAATAGAACAATGATGATTCAGAGCAAAGCAGAATGCAAGAAAATACCACTATTGTTGGTGGTTCTTGATGCTGAGAAGTATTTGACAGAGTAAGCTGGGATTTTTTGAGTAGGGCAAAGGAAGCATTTGCATTCCCTGATATAATAATAAGGTTAATTAAGAATATATACAAGGAATCGGAGGTGAAAATTAAAGTGAGGGATTCCACTCTGATAAGTTCTGTTTGAACAAAGGAATCAGATGTGGGTGTCCTCTTTTCCCTTTGTTATTTGAGTTATATTTAGAACCACTGGCAAAGAAAATAAAGGACTAAGAAATTCCAGGAAATAATTGACATGGTAATCGGGAAACGTTGGCTTTATTTGCAGATGATATTATTTTGTACCTGTTAAAACAGAAAATGATATTTCAGCATTGTGGAACATATTCCTAGATAGTTTCATGTCTTTTCAAGATACAACATTAATGATGTTAAAATAAAGGCAATAGCTGTAAACTATATACCCACATAAAAATTGGTTCACCAATACACGTACTTATGGGGGCATGATAATAAGAAGTACTTACAAGTATGGGTTAAAATGGATTATATTATGGCAGCTAAGGATAGGTGGGAAGGGAGTAAGTAAAAGATAATACAAAAACTGAGGAACTGGAAGCTCTGATTTATGCATATGGATAGCAAAATATAAGAAGAGAAAAAGTTTTTGGTCCCTTTTGTTTTATATACAGGCCAGGCATGTTTTTATCAACCAGAAGAGAAGCTGTGGATAGCAATTAATAAAAAGTCAAAGGATTTTATCTGGGAGGGGAAGAGAGCAATAGGCAAGTGGGATAAATTGATCCTTCCAAAAGAACAAGGTGATTTGGATTACCTGAGTTGAAGGAATATTTTAGAGCCACACAGCTACAGCTCCGATACATAGCAGCAGATAGGTATAATTCAAAGTTGAAAGGGATCATGCGGCAGGGTGGTAAGTCAAGAAATAAGGATAGACAGGAGTTTGGATGCAAATCCTTAAGGAAAATAACAATAGCCTTATGGAATATTCATAAAGTAGCAGAAAGTATTTTAAGAACTAAGCCAACATTAGAATGGATAAATAAGATACTGACAAGAGGGAAGACTGCAATTCGGGTACAGAGTTTAAGCAAGAGGGGGGTGGAATTTACTGGAGAAAACTGGCAAAGGAACCGAGTTATTGGGAGCAAATAATTAAAGTGGGAAAGGTAATAGAATGGGAAGAGGCTAAGTAGACATTTTGACTGCAGGCTAGGCGCCCTATAGATATCAGAGTATAGGCAAAGGAATAGGGGGATCCTAAGTAAAAGACCAGTACTAGTAAAGTTTCTAGCTGAATCTAGAACAAAAGCTGCCATTAAAAAGGGATAATTAGTAGGCCATATACTGTATTGCATGATAACTGTAGGAATCAAACAGAGGAGGTATTAAAGGATTTGGACGAAATACTGGATAAGCAATTCACATTGAAACAATGGGAAGGTATGTGGACAGCTCCCAAATATGCAACAAAGTCTAGGACTTTTGTGTGGAAGTCTATGCATAGGTATTTTTATACTCCAAGCAGACTCCAAACAATGTTTCCTCAGGCAGATTGCAAATATTATAAGTGTGATGGGGAAAAAGTGATAATTTGGAACATATTTTTTGTGAGTTTAATCAGTTGGCAGACTTTAAAAATTCTCTGCAGACTACTCTGTCAGAAATACTTGGTGACCAAATTTGTGTAACTAACAAAAATCTGCAGTGTCAGTGGTGCAACAGATAGCATCCGCACCTTTGGCTGCCTAAGGCTGTGGGTTCTATTCCTGCACCAAATCAATAGGGCATAGCAGCAGTACCAGATAGATAATAAAGCTGTATGCTGGTGGAGTAGCTTGTATTTTTTTGAAGTTATTTGATGCTGTGGCCAAATTGCCCCTAACAGTATAAATGTCCTCCTAGGTATCCCCTGAAAAGAGGCTACTAGCTTAGTGGGACTAACCTGGTCAACAAATTATCTGAATTAGAAAAAGAGCTACCACCAAATGCAAGTCTCCAGGCCCAAAAAACAAATATAGTCGAAATGTAAACAAACCAAAGAAGGACAAGCAGCAGGCTGCAGATTCCACTTTCAAATTAGTTTATTCCAGAACAGATGACATCCAAACACAAAACAACACTAGCACTTTAATAGGTGTGTACCCCACTGATGAAGTGGGGTACACAGCTATGAAAGCGCTAGTGTTGTTTTGTGTTTGGATGGCATCTGTTTTGGAATAAACTACTTTGAAACTGGAATCTGCAGCCTGCTCCTGGTCCTTCTTTGGTTTATTTACAAATGATCTGAATTGCCAAAACATAGTTAGACCTTGCTAAGATTAATTGTGGTGACTGCCAAAAAAAAAAAAGCAATTGCTAAAAATGGCAATCACTGTCTAAAACAACCTTATTAGAAGTGATGAGTATAGTCACAGAGATAAAAGAACTGGAAGTAGGATCTTTAGAAAAGGGTAGGAGCAAATTACATAGAAAAAATGGGAATTATGGGAAAAATACATGAAGAATAATTTTTAGAGGAGGAATGAGGTTTATGGAAAGGCAGGAATTGGCTGTGCTATGTAATATTTGATTGACAATGTCTGTACAGAAGATTATAAGTGATGTATAATGTTTGCAGCTGAATATATGTCAGTATAGTTTGTTTCATTTATATAAATGTATGATTGCCTATGTCATATGTGATAAGTTAATAAAAAACATTTTTTGTTAAAATCTTAAGGAAAAGAAAACTGAAATAATGATTTAATTGAAGGTGGTTAGTGTGGCTTATGGAGATATGAGTATGAGGACAGAAGTGAAAAACAAGAAGAAGCAGCATGATTTATGGGATAAAGAAGAAGAGATATCTGACTGATGTGTCTTAAGAGGTGTGCTAACAGGATGGTATCGGCAATTAATTTAAGGAAGCATAAGTTTAAAGTAATGACCCCTTGTTATGAAGCAACAGATGTATGTACTTGCCTTGCACCTAGCTGTCCCACTGGTAGATCTGGGAAAACAAATTTGGATGCTATGCTCATTCAGGAGATTGGATTTCTTTATCTGAAAGAGAAGGGTATATGGTCAAAAACATGGCAGTGACAGCCTAGGGACAGATAAGGAGGAATGGTGTGAGGAAAAAAAGAGACTGGTTTCAGCCTAGAGAACTGTTACAGGAGAACCCGAAAGATACTTCATAAGGAAAATGGAGCATAATGAGTGGAAATACCATGTTTGATTTCAACCTGGCAGACAACAGCTTAAATAAAGTAAGAGAGGAAAGACAGAACGACACATCTTAGCTAATTCATGATTCAGTTATCATTTCAAAAATTTACAATAGTTTAAGCAATAGCATAAAGACCAGACACAGCATTGTCATAAAATTTTAAATAATTAATTATTTTAGTCTTGATTACTACAGCACACCAGCAATTATCTTTAAAACATATATCAGTTTCACTGTTGGCAATTGCTAATTACAGCATAGTAGAACTGGACTATTACATTGTTAAAACAATAAATGTGGACAGAAAAAAACACCCATGAAATGTCACTAGAAATTAATCCATGCAAATACTTTGCAACTGCAGTAACAGCTCAGAACATTTTTGAGCTTATTTTGTCATAGAACTGCAGAGCATTCAACTGTGAGGTGGCCAAGAATAAGAATTTATGTGTAAGAATGAAAATTGACTAAATTCTAGAATAAAGGAGGGGAAGTTGACAAAACTATAAGGTGCTATAGATATTCTAGTCACAGTCATATGTGCTTTCCTTATATTATATTTATTAATTTCAAGAAATGCCTGATGTTCTGTTTCTTCTTCAAAAGAATTTTAAATAAATTATATAAACATATGAATGCATACACACACACACACACACACACACACACACACACACACACACACACACACACACACACACACACACACACACACACACACACACACACACACACATATATATATATATATATATATATATATATATATATATATATATATATATATATATATATATATATACTTTAGTCAATAGTTCACGTCCTGCCAATTTTGAATATCAATCAAATTTTCTTTCTAACTTGAGACTTTAATGAAATAGTTAAGTCTCTCATCTTTGTATATATCTTTTTAGTATACTGTTGTCACTAACAGCATAATATATTGCAGTTACATTACAGAAACATGGTTCAAGAAGTTCTGGACTCTGGTGCTCTGTGCACTGAGCCAAAATGATTTCATTTAAAAGTCCTCACACAAGTTTTAGCTGGCAGAATTTTTAACACTGCTTTGATGAAAGGGCAAATACACTGAATAAAAACGTACATAATATAACATTTATAATAAACCACATTTCAGGCATTCACAAACAATATTGATAACAAGAATCCCATAGTTCATCTTCCATTTTGCCCGTGGTTTAATGCCACACTATTTAAAATTATATGAAATAGTTTACTATGCAGCACAATATCTGATAGCTGCAAGGCACTGTCAGACACAGAGTACTTCTTCTCATGTCATGTCTTGGCCTGCTCATAATACCTGATTAGAACTGCTCCTGTGGGCCATGCATTGCCTCAGGGTTTATGTTTTTGCTGCCCTGTACTTTCTTGGTTTTACTGCCTTGATTCGTTGCAGTGGCACCTGATATCTTCCTGGTAAATGGCAGCATATGTTTGAAATGTAAAGACAGTTCAGCCTAAAATATTTTCTGAATCTGATAGCTGTATAAAGCACTTTACCTTTAATGATGACTAGAATTTTTTGTATTCACCCTCCACGTATATCTAGCTTCTGTCTACCAAAAACTGCAATTGCTATGACCTTGAAGTAAATCTGTCATTTACAGTAATGTAGGCTATAATATAAACAAAGGAGCTGTGTTGGCATGATTAGCATAAGTGCCTTCCATTTAAAGAGTGATAAAGCATACACATTGGCCACATCGCATGTGGAAAGCATTCATACTGTAATCAGTTAAATTGCTCCACTGCTGCTGTCAGAAAAGTGACAGTCATTTCCAAGGTCTACATACATTTGTAGTAAAGATAAAGAATTCTAAACACAGTTCTATTTCCCAGAGAATATGTTCCTATATACAGACTGATCCCCATACTTAGACATATCAATAAGCATGACCTAGAAATGTCTTCCCCTCGCTGGTATTTCTATCCTAGTCAGGTTCTTTAGTGAACAGGATGTTGGGTCTGAATGAAATTGCATAATGCTTGCTTTATAAACCTGTCTACCTTACCTTTACATTATTTTGCCTACTACATATGAACATTTCTAGCCAAGAAAAACACAGGTACCAAGATACTTATAACTTTTTTCGACCACTAGGGTAATGAAGTTATTTGCTATCTAAAGATTCATATCTTTTAACCATCCATTGTCTTTTACATTATATTTTCTTCTCCCATTGGTCCAGAATTTTATTGAATCTTTTGGAATTTGTGTCTCTTTAACTTTATAATTGAAGGTAAAATCTAATTTAAATACTATTTTGAAGAAGAAGAAGAAGACATTGCTTATTGTACTGTATATACAACATGATGTAGAACCCAAAATAAATAGTGTCTAGCATGAGACAGTATGACAATAGAAGCTTACCTTTTGAGTATACTGAGTACGTTAAAGGAAAGACAAAACACAATAAAATAAAAAATAAAAAAGACAATGTTGTATCAGCATGTCAGCCTTATTAAGACATTTTGGATTGGAGCAAACAAACTTTGCTATTGACTATGTAGAGATATAAATATGGCATTTAACATTAAGGTAAGATTCCCACATGTTTTTGTCAGTTTTGTCAAGGACTGCAGTGGTACGTACACATCTTTGACTACATCCGTTGAGCCACAGTATGGTTCTCTGCTATTGGTGTGTCATATGCTACAGCCCAGTGACACTTAATGCTGCATCCCTACATAACCTCCAGTTAACAATTAGCATTACATCTGAGTGGACTATATTTACTAAACTCTTCAGTCTACTCTTCTTAGGTGAGTGCTTTGTTTTCTTTTAACCAGCACAGCAAAAGTGTCTAGGGTGACTGTGCAACATTTAAATTCATGAATGCTAATTAGTATTACAATTGCCAGTCTGCAACTGCATTTTCACAAACTGTAAAGCTTTTTTTTTCTTGGAGGGGCAGAGGCTCATAACTCCTCCATTTGGTGGCTTAGTGCCGTATACCTCTGAGACTAATAATACCATCATTTTAGATTGATCCATCTCAGGAAGAAGTCTTTTTCATGCAACTTAGGGTTCATGCAGTGTCCAGCTCTACAATGGTGCTTTAAACAAAGTGGCGCAGTTCACATCACCATCATCTCACTCACAAAATATGGAACATAACAAAAACAGTATTTCAGTTAAACCAGGTTCTGCTATATTGCATACACTTCCTAGTATCAGATACTCAAATGTAACACCATTAATTGTAGTCTGTTTCTCCACATTATAAAAAAGTTAAATAAGTTTGACTAGCAGTTAAATAAAAAGTTATACTAATATGCTTTGTGAAACTGGAGCAGTGCAACTGCACATTGTTAGGGACAGTGACATATGAATTATTAAAACATCTGAAAATATGTGCAAAATAAAGCAATGGTTATAAAAATAGTTGATTAATGTCATAGCTGAACTAGTCACTATTAAGAAGAAACGTAAAAATTGTTTAATTGTTATGTACAGTTCTTTGTGAACTAATACAGTTCATTTGTTGCTAACTGGCTATTAGTATTCAAAGGCATGTGTATGAGGACCAAGTATACATTTTAAACCGCTTATCAGCATATTTTAGAGATGCTTTGATCCACATACACACAGACTGCATACATGTGTTGTCTAACATTATTTATTGTCAACCTGCTATAAAGATGACTGAAGCAATAAAATAAATAAGGGAACAGATCTGCTGACACAATCACTACACTACTTGTTTTTCTGACGTGCATTGCAACTCAAATTTGACTGATTAGCTGCTAAGCTTTGTAATGCAGCAGATATCATATTCTAGCTGATATGAGAGAAGCAAGGTAGGTTCTGGAAAACTACCTCAGTCTCACAGAATTTCACACTTTTAAACAAAAATTTAGACTGTACAGGCTGTTTCTTTACACTCCATCAAACACTTATTACAGATAGTGTAAATAAATAGGTAAGGATCAGTGCAAACCAGTCACTGATAGGTTTACAATGGGTTTTGAAACTTACTGTTTCTCAGAATTTCCATTCTAATGTATTCTGACAGGAGAGATTAAAGTAAAACTAATTTACAAGTTATGCCCTGACACTGCATTATGGGTAAGAAGTAGCTTTTCAGGAAAACAAGATTATTTCAGGATGTCTGTCAAATGTTAGACACACACGCAGACACACACACACATACACACACTCACACACACACACACACACACACACACACACACACACACACACACACACACACACACACACACACACACACACACACACACACACACACACACACACATACATGTATGTAGATAGATAGATTAGATAGATAGATAGATAGATAAATTAGATAGATAGATAGATAGATAGATAGATAGATAGATATAGATAGATAGATATAGATATCTGTAAATCTATATCTATCTAGATACATCAATTGATAGATAGATATAGATATCTATATATTTATAGCTACCTGTCTGTCTGTCTGCATCTATCTATCTATAAAGGCCAGATAGAAGCTGCAACAACCTCTCTGTAACAGTAATAAAGTCAACTGCCTTAGTGGCTTAAGACATGTTTCAGAAAGATTCTTGGCCCATAGAGCTTACCCAAATAATAAATGTTAAATACTGAGAGTTATGGTCAGGTCTCCGACCATAGCCAGTATGTTATGTGTTCAAGAAATGGATGTCAAAAATTCATGTTGAGATTGACTCTGAAGAGGCTAATCTTGGTATTCATGTTATGAACACATATAAGGTCAGGTTATGACAGGTGTATACAGACTGTAATTCTTTGTAGTATGAAAAGAAAGTATGAAAAAAAAGTTATGGTCATATTCATACTATTTTAATATTAAAACATGATTTACTTTATGCATCTGGCTATAATTGTAAATAGAACGTGCCAGTATGGTCATTCTTAAATTAGATTAGTTATGATCACTTCAGCTGCTCACCTGAAAGGACATATTCTGAGATATTTAGTGACCAGGTGACAATAAATGCAAAAAGTAGTGACAAAAATCATCTCTTTCCATGGGGAAAATGTCTATGCCTGAATATGGTGACTCTGCTTGAAGTCTTCTAAAGTACATAATTTATGATATTTAGAACTATACACATCAGTCCGATAGCATGGCGGAATATCAAAACTTTATACTTGTGAAAGATGTAGGAGTCAAGAAAGAACAGACGTTGATGAGGGCATATAAATGCCTTAGTGGCTGGGTGTGTCCTGCCCTTGTGAAGGAGAAAAATGATGAGTTTAACATAAACCTAAAGACAAGCTTTGGGTTTCACAAATGAAAATTTTCCAGGCAGGAACAGTGTACCCGCTCCTACATGGAAAATGGCCGCCTCGCGATCCAGGTACATGACATTTTGACATGCACGAGCACTCTAACATTGTTCCTGCACGGAATCCCATGCAGGATGCTAATCACCTCATTTGCTTGTGAAAAACCATGCAAATGAGGTGATTACCAATTCACCAACCTGCCAGGTCTCCGTGCAGGAACAGTGTTAGTTGCAGAAGTGTATTTGGTTACTAATCGAATACATTTCTGCAAAAAAATACAACAGAGGCATGCCAGCTCTCAATAAAGCATGTATTATAGCAGTTATGCATGCCAATGGCCAAATATATGGACATTGGCATGGAAAACTGCTCTCTGTGAATAAAAATTAAACTTTTATTTTTGCTGACCGATCTCGGCCATTGAATGTGTGGAAAGTGGTACGCGAACAGGAGGGGGCAGAAAATAAAAGAAATGGGGAAAACATAAGTATTATGGAAAACTGCATTCTACCATTATAGTCAATGGCATGCAGAAAGTAAACAATGGCAGGAAACAGTGGTTACTAAGGGGGGAGGCTCGTGTGTAGTGCAGCAACTAGGGATTAATGCAGTAGGGTATGTTAATGAGGGGACTTATACTGAATCACACATTTCTTCTAAGTGTCACACTGCACCTAACTGTGTAGGTGCTCTAACATGATTGTGTAGGCAGGAGGAGCAATTGACATGAAAAGGGGGTGTGTCATGCTTGCTGTAAGCACAGTGCAGTTCTGTTGCCTGGGTTTCTGCTTAGCTAAGTACAGCTAAGTGAAGGGGTGTGTCTGAGGCTGTATAGCCTCAGACACCCCCCCACTTAGCTGTACTTAGTTAAGCACAGCTAAATGAGGGGGTATATCTGAGGCTGTATAGTCTCAGTCCATGAAGTGAGGAGCATGTAAGCAACCAGGGGAGGGCAATTTCTTGCTGTTTACACTAGCTGGGGTCTGAAACAGGAAGGATATAGGGAAAAAAAAGTAAGTAACAGAACAAGGGAAATGCAATACACTCAGCATAATATATAATATTTTTAGAGTTACAGTTACCATAGGAGTGTAACATCAAATCTAACCCCATAATTGGATGTCTTATTACCTTAGATTCACTTACCTATTTACAAAAGCACAATTATTGCACCTATAGGTACCGCTTTGGTTATGGGGTTAGATTTTACATTACACTCCTATGGTAACTGCAACACTAAAAAAATATAATACATTATTTATTATACATTATATATTATGCTAAGTGCATGAGATGTGAGGCATATTATGTGGGGATGACAAATAGGAGATTAAAGGACAGGATATGTGATCATATGAGTGATATACATTGCAAAGTGCTTACAAATGCTTTATATAAGCACATATTAGATACTGGCGAAGAACATACCTTTCAATTCATTATTCGAAGAGTGTTATATTTACCCTTAAGGGGTGGAAATGTGAAGTTGATGACAGAGAATGAGGATATGAGGTGGATTCTTAGGTTCAAAGAACATCTTCCACCTGGATTAATTGGTGCTTTTACTTTGAAACCTATGCTGAGACTTTTAAATAGAAAAGTTTGAGCATGTGATTTTAAATTATGTATTTAAATGGTTTGATTGTATACTGTTTTATATTCGCCTGAAGAAGCCTTTATGGTGAAAGTATTATACTAGCGATTAAACTGTCTAAACTGGAAGTTGTTTGGGTTTCTGGAGTTCTAGTTGTTTGTTCTGTGTGCTTTTGTGGTATAGGAGCAGATTACAACCATTTCTACTCTTTTTCTATTTGGACTGCTTTGCTACAGTTAATGGTTGGCTCAACAATAACCTGTTCCTTTTCTGGCATTCCAGTATTTCTCTCTACCAGTGATATGACATCTACTGTGATTCGAAGTGTTGGAGAGGTTATAAATGTTACTTCAAATCCATTTCCTGATTTGTATAATCCTGGTCATGTAAGTAAACATTCTGAAACTTACAATGATGTGCTAGCTGCCTATAAAATCAAGCTGCATGAATTTGAGAAGTTGGTTATATCTTATAAGAAGCTACAATGGCAGCATTTGACCTTTGAGGCTTATCTGAAATATAAAGTTGTTCCTCGGGGTTTGAGCATCTCAAAGATGCCCAACTTTAGGGAAAAGTATCCAGACCTACTTCGTAGATGGCAGTTGATTAACCTGAGCTGTTCCTTTAATTATATGGAACTGATGAATGCATACTTTATGCCTATAGAGACTGATTTTTGTGGTCTAGTTGAAAATGCATATAATCAACTGGTTTTGCTAATTCAGATTAATGAACATACTCAACTTCTGAATCAAACACTGGATAAACTAAAGATATATGAGTGTAAATTGGTTGAGAGCAAAAAAAAGAAAGCTTCAGCATGATTTAAATGATTTTGCAAATGGGCAGGTGTTTGTCTGGACTAGAGACAAGAAATAACCAATCAGCTGTGACGTTTGACTTCTGTGATGTCAGACGCTAAAGTTCTGCATGAGGAAGTTTTAAATTCGGCAGTTACAACAGACGAAACTCCATGGATACAGCAGCAGCAAGAGAATATTGCAAACAACTCAGTTACGAGCTTGTTAACTATTAACACCTCCTCATGTGTTTCAAATATTTTAAATAGAACATTTTCTGCACCTCCACCGCAAATAGACTCTAGTCGAATGTGTGCTTTGGATCTTGTGGCGTTCCCAGTACTGCAGAAGGACACTTTACCTATGGCCCCACAAAAAGTATGAAAAAAGTCAACGATGGGCAAGACTGTATCGCGGACACCCGTGAGATGACCTTTCACCAGGAGTCAAGTGGATAAACAAATATAGTGTTTAATTTATCATCTTATGAACTAAGTAATAATGAAAAATCAGTGCTTTCATGGGGCTTAACTTTTGTGCCATCAGCACATGTAGACATTTCAAAAGTACTTTTAGAAGTAAAAAGTTTTATTAGGACGTTAAATCTTAAGATATTTTTTAATGATGCAAATGTAGAACATACTATGAAAGGACCTAAATGGACTAGTACTTTTGTTCCTTATGGCAACACTATTTTACAAGTTTTGGAAAAAGTTGTCGAAAGAAATTTATAAGCTGTATAACAGCAAATGTTTTAAAAAGTTTTATAATGTAACTAAAGCAGAGTTTGATGGCATAGACTGCTTAATTAACAATATATAGTTATAAAATGTGCAGATAAGGGAGGATGTATAGTCGTTATGGATACTGAATTTTATAATTCTAAAATGTCTAACATGTTAGAAAGTTCTGAATATAAGAAAATGAGCATAAATGAAGTCAGTAGGCTGTTTTTAAATGTATGTAAAAAAGTATGTGATCTACATGATAGAGGTATAATTGATGGTGAACTTTTTGATTATCTATTGGTGAAGAATGTTATAACACCAATGTTTGTGTCTTTCGGCTTTTCCCGGTTAGGGGTCGCCATAGCAGAACTCCGGTCTGCTAATGATTGGCAGTAGATTTTTATGTACTGGCTTGCCGGGCCTAATGTACAACCTTCAGTGAAGGAACACCCACTCACGCATGTCGCTACACAGAAGACGCTCTAACTGAGAATCGAACGGGCAACATCTAACTGCGAGGCGACAACGCTACCGTAGCACCACCACTGCAGTTAATGTTATAACACCAATAATCTATGGGATTCCTAAGTTATATAAATCATGTATAGATCTGCCTATGAGACCAATTGTCTCAGCTCATGCATGGGTTATGGAACCTTTGTCTAAGTATTTAGAAATGCTTTTAAGACCAATTTTAAATAAGGTTCCTACTATCTTGGAAGATGGTAATATGTTTCTGAGGCAACTTTACAGATGGAACCATGGATTTATGGATGTAAATATGCAGTTTCTCACATTAGATATAAATCTTTATTTACTGTTATTCCTCATGACGATGGGATAGGATGTGTGAGAAAGTTTTTGGCTAGATATTCTGATTTTAGTGCACAAAAAGTAGATTTAATTTGTTCTTTACTCTCCCTTATACTTGAAAATAATGTTTTTTATTTTTGGTACTAGTACCTTTCACCAGGTTAAAGGTGTTGCAATGGGCACACCTGTCGCAAACACCTATGCAAACACTGTTATGCATATGTGGGAGGATAAGTACTTGTTATCATGTGAGAATCCATTTGAAAATTACATACATTTTTTTGCTAGATTTGTTGATGGTCTTTTTTGTTATATGGGAGGGTACTGAAATTATTTTAAATGATTTTTTGAGTTATATTAATAATTTTACACCATATTTAAGGCTTAAACATGAACATTCAGGAGAAAATATATCTTTTCTGGATGTCTTTTTAAAATGTGATGGATTGAATGCTATACAAACAGAAATGTATAGGAAAGACGTAAAACATAGCATTATTTACATCATAGTAGCATGCACCCAACACGTTTTTTCTAATATAATTAAAAATCAAATGTATAGGGTAGCAAAATTAAATGCTGATGATAATAATATGAATAAGCAATTAGAGCTGCTAGAAGAAAATTTTATAACATGTGGATATGATGAATTAGATACACAAGCAGCAATGATAACAACTAAACAGTTACATTCATCAGATGCACGTCCTATTTTTGGTAATGACACAGATCAGTATCCTATGGAAAAAAAGAAATAATAATAAAGTTAACCCTATTAGATGTATGCTTACATATAATAATAATACAGCCCAAATAAAAAATATATCTCGTTATTGGTCCATTTTGCTAGATATACCAGAAATGAAGCATATGATAACTGATAAACCATGCTTCAGCTATAGGCGTAATAGTACACTGAAACAAAGACTCTCCCACAGATTCAGCAAGCCCTGCACAGTGTGCAGGACTAGTGCAAGATCTCCAACAGGCAATATGTCTGCCGTGCAATCCAGGAATAAGCTGTAGGGACATGCACAAGTGCTCCTGCACTAGTCCTGCACGGAGTCAGCCCCTGTATGCAAATTACCCCATTTGCAGGTGAAATCCATGCAAATGAGGTGAATTTGCAATCCAGGAAGCTGGAAGCCGGCCGTGTAAGGACTAGTGTAATCTGCAGAAATGTACTTGGCCAGTAACCGAGTACATTTCTGCAAACTACAAAACGGAGCCATGACAGCTCCAAATAAAGGATGGATATTAAGTAGAAAGCATGCCAATGGCCAAATATATGGCCATTGGCATGGAAAACAGTTGCAAAAATAAAAAAATCAACTTTTAAATTTATTTTAGCTGATCTTGGCTGTTTAAGCATAGGGTGGTGGCACACAAACGGGATCGGGCGAAAAAAAAAAAAAAAAAAAAAGCGTAAAATAAGCATTCTAACCAAAATCACTATTTTGCCATTATACTCAATGGCAGGCAGAAGACAACTTGGCCAGTGAATCAGCAGGCAATCCTATGCAGTTGAGGGGAATGATACTGAATCCCAGACTTCCCCTGCATGCTAGTCAGTACCCAACAGTGTAAGAGCAGGAATAGCTTGGTGCAAGCCTAGGAGTTAGCTGACATCATAGGGGGTGTATCAGGCATACTGTAAATGGATTGGAGCCCTGTAGCTTGGGTTTGCCCTTAGTTTAGCAGAGCTAAGCAAGGGTGTGTGTCTGAGGCTGCCTAGCACTCTTTATATTGCCTAAGCATGTGTGCATGCCGTGCACTGGGTTTTAAAGGAAAAAAAAAGGTAAACCAGGAAATAGCAGCTCTGTTCACATTTGAGCAATGTGTTTGCACTGCATGCCCCCGGGCTCAAACAGGAAGGCAATGGGAAGGGAAAACAGCAGTAGGAAGGTAATTAAGGAGAACTAGCATAGCCGGCAGGTGAAATGTATCAGAATCAGCCAATTATACAGGCAGCAGACCAGCCCAGCCCAGAACACTACTATAAACTATGCAAACACCTTTCACTCTGGTTTTATCCACATACTCTACAGCACCGGTGTATACAAGTGGGGAATTTTTAACAAACAAAAGCAAAAAATGCTAGAGGCTGCAATAGCTATCATACAACAACATGTGAAAGATGCTGAGGGTGGTGAGGATGAGAATGCTGTTGACCAACCCACAGTGAGGAGACGGAGAAGAGTGTACAGACCCAGGGTAACCTACCAGGGGCTACATGAGCTGGAGAGAGTTGAGTGCTATAGGGTGGACAGTGACCTCCTACAGCAAATTGTTGAGCTGTGCCGGCCATGCCTCACACACAGTACTAACAAAGGGGAACCCATCCCAGTGGTGGAAACCAAGGTATGTGTAGGCCCAAGAATACTAGCTACAGGTACCTACCAAAGGCCAACTGGGTATATCATAGGGATCTCACAGGCATCAACATCCAGGGTACTCCACCAGTTCCCAGATGCCATATCAGCACATGCCGGTGAGCACGTATATTTCCCAACACCCATGAGGCATTGGCCAGCAATATGCATCTCTACTACCAAATAGCAAAATACCCTGAGGTAATGGGTGCTATAGACTGCACGCACATATGCATCAAAGCCCCACCCGTTGAGCGGGGTAGGGTCTACATCAACCACAAGGGCTTCTCCTCCATCAACTGCCAGGTTATGTGCGATGCCCAGGGCATTATAATGAATGTGTGTGCCAGCTGCCCTGGAAGCTATCACGATTCCCACATCTGGCATCTGACGCAGCTGTACCAGAGATATGCCAGTACATAGGGGGTATGCTGATTACACATTGGAGCCATGGCTGATGACACCCATCAGAAATGCACACACAGATGAACAAGAGCTCCATAAGGAGGCACAGGCATAGACCAGAGTTGTAATAGACCATGTGTTTGGGATGCTCAAGTCACAGTTCCGGTGCCTGGACACATCTGGTGGAGCCTTGCAGTACTTCCCAGCTACATGTACTCAGATTGTCAGCATATGTGCCATGCTACACAATATGATCCTGTGGAAACAGCTGCAGCAGGAACAGCATGGGGCAGGGCCACCCAGCCCCTCACCATTGCCAGGGCCTGCACAGGCACAGAGTGACTCAGAGGAGGAACAACCTGAGTCTGCCCCAGTAGGCAGAAGGAGATGTGCCAAGTATGCTTTGGCCTTGGCAAAGAGGCAATGCATAGCACATACACTGACACAGGAGGGACCCAGGGAATGACACCTCTCTCTGACTCACACATGCAGTAAAAGGGAGGCTAAACATGACACTACCTGTGCTCAACCATGTATAGGGAGTGTTCTATGTGCATCCAACATAGGCAGCCCTCAAGCACCATCCTCAGTATTGGCACACCCACAAGGTAAGTCACTCTCCTTACCAATTGCCGAATGGAGTAGGATGTGTTGTTACCTGCATCTATGGCATGGATGTGAGCATGCAAGAGAATCGGTTGGCTGAATGGGATGCCAGCAGAGAGTAGACACCTGTAGTGGCAGCATGAGATCTGTAGCAAATACTGGTGTCACTATAGTAGCCAGTACTACACATGGTGACAAAACCCACTGCAGGAAATGTGCTTGGCCACATGTGTGTCCATATGACACACACATGCCAGTCAGGGAGGTTCACATATCCATCAACAGTCTCAGCCAGCAGGACAGGTGTAGACAAATAAAAACAAAGGCTGTGGCAAAGCCTCTGAATGACTCATATGGGTAACCCCCCCCCCCCAGGCCTACACAGACAGACAACATCAGGTCAGGCAGTGGGATGTTAGTTCTGAAGGTTAGGAAGTCAGAAACTAATATGTAGGTCAATCAAACCTAAGACCTGTAGTACATTGATATGCCTTTAGTCAGCATGATAGGTTAGAAAACAGAATGAAATGGAGCACCTGACATACCAGTGCAGTTATAGCAAATGTGTAAAAGTGTCAGGTGTGCCCCTCCAATACTATGTAGAAATGTAGAAACCGTCAGGTGTGCCCCCCAATCCTATGTAGAACTGTAGTAACAGTTAGGTGTGCCCCCCAATCCTGTGTAGCAATGTAGTAACAGTCAGGTGTGCCCTTCCCAAATCTTATGTAGACATGTAGTAACAGTCAATTGTGCCCCCCCAGTCTTATGTAGAAATGTAGTAATAGTCAGGTGTGCCCCCCAATCCGATGTATACATGTTGTAACAGTCAGGTGTCCCCCCAAATCCTATGTAGAAATGTAGTAACAGTCAGGTGTGCTCCCCCGATCTGATGTAGACATGTAGTAACATGTGTGTGTAGGTATAATACCAGTGGAGCACAGATGACCAGAGGTGGCCAAGGTAGCAGGATAGATTGTAGCATTTGTACAATATGCAAGTATGTATGTGTTAGGTTGGTGTGTGTTTCATATTGTGTGAGAGTGATCAGTATGTATGCATGATGAGGTTTGACCTGGTGGCCATTGCCCACTACTGCCAATGACAGGGCCAAGTCCTCACAACTGCAGTGCCAAAGACAATTCCCCCAGTCCTGCCTTTGGATTGTTTTGCCTTGAATAGTGCTGGAGTTTTCGACATTCGTTGTGCGGTGGCTGTGTATTTATTTTTTACCTGCTAGTGCCCTTATCTTGGGTATTTTGTTTGTTTCTTAACAATTCCCCCAGTATAACACATGCTAGCAGTAAGCCATTGTAAATGTATGGTGGTAATATGTGTCAGCATCTGAAAGATGGATATGGCATAACTGTTGGGCTAGATATATAAGCAGTACACAGGGAAAAGTACCCCAGACATACAGTATATAATGTGTAACCATGTAATGGACACACCCTTGGAATTGTACATACAAGTATGCATCATATTATCTGGGCTTGTAGTACGGAATACCAATGTTGTCTGGCCGAACACTTGCAGATCACAAAGGTGATAGGACTGATGTATTGGGAAACAGCTGATGTCCCTGCTCAAGCCAGCATAACTGGAATGCCTCATGCATATCTGTGAGACAGATGCAAGTAATGTCCATAGCACACATGCACCCAGCTCACCCAAACACCACCCACAGGTACCTCTCTGGTCGTATCCTTGCTGTTGGGAATGGGTACAATATGACCCCCATCTGTGTATGGGAATAGCAAAAGAATGCAGCATGCAGTGCAGGTGTCCCATGCAGGCATGTCCCTAGCTGTAAGTAGCACCCTGCCAGCGTCCACACCACCTGATCAATACTGATAGAAAGTATTGGTATAAACACCTAGCACACTTACCCTGTCACCCCAGGGGAATATACTGTATAACAGTCTGGGACTGTAGGACTGACAGAAGGCAACGACCTGCTACAGCTGGCCTGCATCACCACCAAACAGCCTACAGGCCTCTGCCAAAGGCCAGTGTCTCACCTGCACTGCCAGTGTATGTTATATCATTGACACCCACATAGCAACATAACACACTCCACATAAGCCATATGCAAGGCCATGTGGACAAACCACTGTAATATGTCCACCATGTCCCACTGCATGAACTGTGGACCAACACCAAAACACAGCTGTGATGAGGTGATAACTTTAGGGAAAGTATCAGAGAATGTATGCATAATGTAGGGAAGAGGATAGAATAATAGAGGGGGGGTGGGAGCATGGGCAGCATGGAATGTGCAAGGTCTGACACACAGCCATGTGCAGATACTATCCCTGGTTGCAAACACAAAAATTAGTGGCTACAAACCTGCCCATACACCACAATATGGGTAATGTTCTGACTTATGACCCCTGCCTCTGGGTAACCTGTGTGAATCTGTGCAGTTGTGAGGCATTGCCACAGCAAGATAAGGCCATACTGTCATGCTGATGGATGTACAAGTATGGGATCCTCTGCCAGCACTGTACAAAGGTGTTGAACAGGATACACAGACCCAGCAGCAAGTGTCTGCAGCTCCACCTTCAGAATGGCATAACTTTCCATGAATATGTAGGCGTTTGCCCACAATACTAGATACAGTTGCATTCACCCTGTGTTCCCCAGGACATCACTGTGAGCAAGAATGTCCACCTGACAGTACTTGAGGACATAAAACATCACAGTGTATAACAGAACACATGTCTGAATATCTCTGCTAACACCAGTACCATGTAGCAGAAGTAGCACCGACACAATCATCTACAGTACACAGTATTCCTTGCACATGTTGACCCAATATTGCCAACTGATCTACAGATATCCTGCAGAAACAGTTTGCTACCTGTAGGTGTAGAACACGAAGGTCTGCACTGGAGTACAAACTACCTGGAATGGATCCACACATTCAATACAGAAGGGCATACTGGGCATGCTCACACACTTATAGAAATGAAGGCAATATCAGACAACATACATATCTGACAGTTCCAGATGTTAATGCATACACTCTTTGGTATGCACCAGTCATGCTTTGCACACACATTGGATAGGAATACAGACATATATCCAAGAACAACACACTATATTATGCCAAACGTAGACATACATAGATGTGTGGAAGAGAGTGGCAGTGACAAAGAGCCTTCCATCATGAGGCATGTCCCACCCAGCACACAGCCAAATGTCTACAACCACAGATGTGTAAATGTCACTCACTGTAGAAATTAGCCACTGGTATCCATCAGCATTACAGACTCTGTGGTGCAAGTGGTTGCTGGCAACATGACTGAACAAGGCAGTAGTCATCTAGCAGTTGTATACATGTACCTGCAGAATATAAACCTGCGCTTGCCTGCATGTGGTGTGTCTACCTCTAGATGAATGGGTTATGGTCCATGCACACAAACTGCCCTCCCATAGCCCTACTAGGACAAGCCTGCTGATGTCATCCACTTTGAAATACACCTTTGGGAATGGAGTAACCCAGAAATCTCTGTGGCACGTCCTATAACTGTGTAATGCTGTAGTGAGATAAGCTAGGTAGGAGTTCTAATCCCAGACATGGAAACTGTGTGTCTGTGCATCTTTGTGTAGGGGGCAACGCTTTTTAGGATAGCCACACTCACTACAATTCAAATGCTCTACTTTGGTAAGCCTTCTGATGTCATTCACTGTGAAATACACCTTTGTGAAAGGAGTAGCCCAGTAATCTCCATGGAGCATCCTATAACTGCATAATGATATAGTGTGATAAACTAATGATGTAGGAGTTCTAATCCCAAACATGACAGTTGTGTGAGTGTGTCTGTCTGTGTAAGAGGCAATGCTTTTTAGGCTAGTTACACTCACTACAATTCAAATGCTTTACTTTGGCAAGGCTGCTGATGTCATTCACTGTGAAATACACCTTTGGAAAAAGTGTAGCCCAGTAATCTCCATGGTGTGTCCTATAATTGCATAATGCAGTAGTGTGATAAACTAGTTAGGTAGAAGTTCTAATCCCAAACATGGCAACTGTGTGTGTGTGTGTGTGTGTGTGTGTGTGTGTGTGTGTGTGTGTGTGTGTGTGTGTGTGTGTGTGTGTGTGTGTGTGTGTGTGTGTGTCCATCTGTGTAGGGGCAATGCTTTTTAGGCTAGTCACACTCACTACAATTCAAATGCCCTACTTTGTCAAGCCTGCTGATGTCATTCACTGTGAAAGACACCTTTGGGAAAAAAGTAGTCCAGTAATCACTGTGGTGCATCCTATAACACTGTAATGCTGTAGTGTGATGTAGTACTGTGGTAGGGGTTCTATTCCCACACATGGCAAGTGTGGATGTGTGTGTTTCTTTGTCTATGTAGGGAGCAATGCTTTTTAGGCTAGTCACACTCACTACAATTCAAATGCCCTACTTTGACAAGCCTGTTGATGTCATTCACTGTGAAATCCACCTTTGTGAAAAGAATAACCCAGTAATCTCTGTGGTGTGTCCTATAACAGCATAATGTTGTAGTGTGACATAGTACTTTGATAGGGGTTCTATTCCCACACATGGCAAGTGTGGATGTCTGTGTGGGTGTTTCTTTGTCTGTGTAGGGTGTAATGCTTTTGAGGCAATATACAGTCATTACAACCTCCAATGACCTTCTTTGGCAAGCCTGCTGATGTCATACCCAGTGAACTACACCTTCAGGAAAGGAATACTCCAGTAATCTCTGTAGTGCATCCTATAACTGCATAATGCTGTAGCATAATAAACTAGTTATGTAGGAGTTCTTATCCCAGACATGGCAAGTGGGTGCGCACGTGCATGTGTGTGTGTGTGTGTGTGTGTGTGTGTGTGTGTGTGTGTGTGTGTGTGTGTGTGTCTTTGTTTGTCATTCGTACCCTGTGTGGAGGTGGCTGTGAGTGTGTAACAACTGGACTCATTGTGGAGTGGGTTTTGCAAATTTCGTATATGGTGGCCCTATTATATGTCACAATGTCCACCTTACAAGGATAACAGATGTGAAATAGCTGAGAGGCAGGGGTGGCACTTCATACCCCTACATGTAACATCAAGGCCTGGCGAACAAAGTTAGCAACCCTTGCATTGCACAGAGACCACTATCAACCCATGTCTCATACACAAACACACTTGCCTAGGCAACAACTGCTATGTTGGTAGTACCCTGCATATTGCCCACAGATAGTAACCATGGTGTGATTGCAGTGGACTACAGAGGGCATGGCATCCTGGCCATCAGTACAATAGGCACGTACATGGAGACTGTGTGCCTCCACTATGTTCCCCACTGGATGCTTGCAACACCTGTGGTGCCATTAAATGTGACCCACAAAGGATATACCATGCGTTAAACACATGCCCTGTATGGACAGATGCCACTGACACCAGGGAATACCTGTATCATGCTATCAATGTAGGTGCCTGGTGAAACTGCGGTCCATTACCAGTTCCCGGCACGTGAGGCCAGGACAGGCACATCTGATGATAACAACTGTGTACACAACATGGGCCAGACACCCTAGGTACAGTTCCACATGTCACTGTACATGCATGTGGGACGTGTGCACATTCTGGACAGTGTCCATGTCATGGACTAAAGAACACATACATGGCAAGCATTGCACAGCAATGGACACACACAATAGTTACCCAGGTGACTGGATGGTGAATACAATACACACCTGTGTGAGCCAATCCCGACACTGCACCCCTGAGCCACACTGCAGACCATTGTCATGTGGCCTGATAACAAGGTATACCCTTGGCCTAGCCTTGTATAGCCTTCTGCCACAGTCAACCGCTACAAACCCATGAAGCAATCCGTGCATGCATTCAGTACTGGCACCCTGAGTGTGGTTTATGATGCTTTAGACCACATTCACACTCACTACAACCCTCATTGGTATACTGAAGCATGCTGTCTGATGTCAGACACCTTCACATACCCTTTGCCCATATAACCTCCGGATAACCCCTGTGGTGCATGTGATACCTGCACAGTACTGTATTGTGGCAAACTAACTAGTTAGGAAGTATATTCCTGACCCTGCCAAGTGTGTCAATGTGTGTGAGTCCCTGAGAGAGTGTGGCTGTGTTGACGCTAATACCTGTTCATGTGGACTGGCATGTGTACTACACCTAATGTATCGCTACCATATCACTGTTGCACATGTCACTCACCAGCACATATACATTTGGACAGCTCCTCAACATGTAAGCTATGTGGTGCATGCAAAAACTGCATAGACATGTGATAGCAATACACAGTCAGTCAGGGTTTTGAAACCCTGTACTGGTAGGTGTGTGACACAAACATGCTTAGGTTTTAATCTCCCACCCCCTTCCAGACTTACTTTGTCTCTGTCTATCTCTCTCAGTCCCTCTCTGGTGGATGTGGAGAACTACACCTGCTTTGCTTAGGTAGCAGCATGTGTTTTGTAAGTGATGCTCATGATCAGCTGATGGCCACTGCATGAATTGCAGCCCTCCTCTAGTTGATTGCATGTGGAACAGCTGTGGTAACATTTCCATAGCCAGTTGCATGGAAAACACTCCAATATCTAGGAACATCATGTTGGTGTTGGGCCTTTTCATTCACTGTGAGCAGGACCTAGATCTGGTGTTTGGCAAACAGCATGATGGATTTGGGATTTACCTCTAACAACATACACTCTGGAAACAGGCCAACACACAGGAGGCGGATGTGCCTGACATGACTACAGAATATAAGTGTTGCTATTCTGCATTTGGAGTAATGTCGGTCTAACAGGGTGTGTGTAGATATGGCTGGTCTACATGTTTTAATACCTGTCATGACAGTGCTATGTTTCTGAGGAAACCTCCATCTGTAGGGTCATCTGCAGACTGAGCAGTGTTTGGTGCCGTTTGTTTCTTGAGTTACTCACAGAGCACCTATCTGAAAACTGCAGAAGCACAGTGTGAGGATTGCAGTCAGTACATGGTGACAGCCATGAGAGTTACGGCTTCATATCCCCTCATAGGACATATGTCATAATAAACCCTGTTACAACAGTAAATGCATGAGGTTATCACAGCAACATGTCAATATTGGCCCTATGTTTGTGCCTTCAGCCACAACTCTGTCAACCTTTGTACATATGTCATGCAGTAAGACGTGCATATGTTCTGTACACCATTATTTATTGACATCATATCTGATAAGAAGCCAGTGAGATATCAGACTGCTACACATGTTATGTATAGTAGGGGTTATATCTGTGGAATAACCTGGGCATTTTGTGGTTGTGTGTACAGTACTGGGGTCTGTGTACTTATGGTGATTGTCAGCAGTGTGTGTATTGCTAATATGTACCTTGGCCTGTGTACAGACTGTGGTAGATGTAATTGTTCTTGGTCCTGTTCTATCTGATGTTACATGCTGCTCCAGTGTATGGTACCCTATTGGCTTACATGTTTGTAGGGCCAAACACACACATGTCCCATACCACAGACAGGCATTGGACTACACTGTGCAGTGGCCCAGTATATGTAGGGTTAATGTGTGAGTGGCACATATGAGGACAGTGTTGATCAGACAGTCCATATAGTGTAATGTTTAGCTAGCTTAACATATGTGGCTGTGGCTGTGTTCACATTGATTGTCGTTATGCATTTTCACACAGGTGTCTGTTACTCTGTGCTGTGACATGCCTGTAAAGCCTGCTATATTTGCAGGTACATGTGTATTCCCCCATAATTAATGAAGGCCAGTGTTGTGGCAGTCTGCTTGTAGCCTGCACAGTGCTTTGATACATGCCTAGCAGCTTA
Organism: Protopterus annectens; assembly: GCF_019279795.1. Taxonomy (NCBI): domain Eukaryota; kingdom Metazoa; phylum Chordata; order Ceratodontiformes; family Protopteridae; genus Protopterus; species Protopterus annectens. Next base: position 1,445,637,797 of record NC_056725.1, on the reverse strand, counting down.
GTGTACATACCCAGTGTGATGTTATGTACAGATATTTGCCAGATGTACTGCTGCTGGGCCACCATCACTGTCATGTATTTCTGGCAAGCAGTGGGATGCTGTACAGATGTATGTCACTAACTTGTGGGTAGTATTTGGCCATGTGACCTCTGCACCAGTGGTTATTATGTGTCAAGACAGACAGGAGTGTGTAAATCCATAATATATGGGGTCAAATGTATTCCAGTATTTATGTGATATACCCATCCACATGGCTGTTAACATCCACATTGTCAGGCTTGGTCCACATGTCTTGCACTAAGGGGTTCTGTGTATACCTCTGGACTGACCAGATTGTGTCAGGCTGTCCACATTTATTGTCCATATCTCTGCTATAGTCCACAGGATCATTACTGTGCTTGTAGTGGTACTGTACTATGATGTCCTTAGGATGTCTGTCAGTAGCCAATGGTGCACATGTTAAAAGCAGATGTGACCTCCCACACACAACATGTCTGTTAAGTCAACCCCTATTACAGTAGCAGCAGTCTACATATATACCTGCAATACATATCTGACATCCCTTTACAGTAAGAGGTTTGGACTATAGGGGCTGAGCTAGGACTCCACTGCATGTTCTGGACATATGGTGAACATATATGTATATATAATTATCCCTATATCAATATAGATATATATACATATACATATCGACATACATAGATGGATATGTATATGTACATATATATATACATATAAACACTCAAATATATACATATACAAAACAATATATGTCTATATATGTGCATATACTTATGGATATCTACATATATGTTGACAGTAATAGGTATATCAGGATAGATATGTATGCACATATAGTTATAGATATCTACATATATATCTACATAAATAAGCATATCTGTACACATAGGATTTGCATACATATATAGCAATATATACATATATCTATCTATCTATATATATATATATATATATATATATATATATATATATATGTGTGTGTGTGTGTGTGTGTGTGTATACAAAGAAATCTACACACGGCCATATATATGATGCACTATACAGATGTGCATGCAGACATATGTATGAATATACATGTGTATGTACATGTAGACATATATAAACATATGTATATGTATATATCCATATTCCTGTCATGTGTAAACATCACGGTTGTTTATACCCTCCCAGATGTATCTCACCATATGTATCTGATATGTGTACATTATGATAAAATAACATATGTGATGCAACATTCATATTAATAACAAGTGCTACACAATTGTGGAAGTAAAGGCAATTGTTCAATACTAATCAATATGTGTATTGGCAGATACATTGGAAAAACAACAGCTGTCTTCACAGTGGTCATGGTGTAGTGGTTAACTGTTGTCACTATATTGTACAGGGTCCTGGGTTCAAGGGCTGCTCATTTTGTTGCTGGGCAAAACAAGGGCTGTCAGATACAGAGTGGTTAAGGCAATTTCTCATGGGTTTGCGCAAAGCTAAACAGTGCTAATCTACGGGTAAACGTAAGGGTGCTTACACTGTGTAGGCTTTGCTTACCAGTGCACAAATCAGCTTTGCTGTTATATTGGAGCAATGTTGATACCTGCTAAGCATGGCTTAGCCCTGGTAACCACTTCACACCACCCAATCCGATAACAAAGCAGGGTAATGACATCTGTAATAAGTGTATCTGACATGTACAATACATGCACCTATGTGCTGTCAATACAGTAGCAAGGGGTGTAAGTGTCATGTCTGGGACACAGAAGTATATGAGGCCTGTACAGCACTGTTATCCATGCAAATGTGTTACATACAGGGATAGTAGCCCAGGGTACGTGCTGTCACACTGGCATGTAGTTTATCATGGTGGTACTACTGTTGACAGTGCTTTCCCAGGTAAGAGTAGAGGGCTAAATGTAGTACTGACAAACAGACACACCTTCAGGCATAGCTGGACTCTGAGGCCTTCCTGTTGTATCCCTGTTGTGTGAGCTGTGTCACAGTATAGCTCCCCTACTGAATAATAATCCAACATGTGGAATGTAACTGTAGACTACAGTCTGTACAGCACATGTTAGTGAGGGCTTCCAGCATGTAGTTATTGCATACATATTGTTGTCAAATGTCTATCTGTCAACACATTCATCCTACTGCATAGCTACTTGCCAAGCTGATGACTGTCAGTCCCTGTACAGATATGCAGATGGCAGGTATCCAGCTGGGATATGTACAGGCTACCTATGCTTGATTGACACTTGCATGTCTGCCCAGCTGTGTAAGAACTGGCACATATAGGAGACAACACCCTGTACGCGCCATATGCCATGGGAACCTCCACTACACTACACAGTCAAAAGAACATGCTTGGGTACATGTCCCTATCACAGACACTAACCATGTGTTGTAATACATTTTGCATACATGTCAACTTGATCACCTCAGTGGCCACGTGCAGGAGGCATCCAGAGGATTGGCTGATGCATGTCACTCTTACCCTGAGGGTCATCACAGTGGTGCCTGTCAATAGATTGCCTGCAGCCACATGGTAGGTGGCAGGATACCACTGTATACACATGCCCTACGCAACCCATCTCTCCATGGACAATAGCTAGGTACACAGCTATGACCACCTGCAGCGATGCACCCCAGTACTGACACATGTGTACATGTGCATTACTGAGTATAGCAGTGTTTGTGTGTTAGCACACCTGTACTTGGGAATTCCATGAGGGCCTTCACAACCACTGCAACACCCATTGCCATAGTCAGTTGGCTGCTGCTATATGGGACATTACATGTACCCTGTTACGCTCCTCTCCATACCAGCTACACAAGTCTTGCAGTACCAGCACAACAATGTTGTACAAATGGATCGATAGGCATATGATACCCATTGAGTTCTGGTAAGTGTGTGTATGTGTGCATGTCCGTATATCTCTAGTGTACAGCATTACAAAGCCACATACTCCTATTACACTACCCATTGCCACAAAGTAGTACAGATAGTGTTGTTGCTGCCCATAGGTGAGGCATGACAATGCAATACCCTTCTATGCCTGTGGCATGTGCATTAGATGCATATCCCTGTAGTACCACTGTTGGGATATACAATGGGTTGTATCGCAGTCGTGGGCAATATGTGATGGTGGGTATGTCAGAGTGTCATCATGGGTTTCAGGGAGTACAATATCCACTAGGGGGTTGTGGGTGCTGTGTACACTGTCATTACACCAAGGTACACCCAGTACATGTCCTATGTACCACTTTATGGTTACCACTGTCACCATCAACCATACAGGTAACTGATACCACAATCCATCCCAGTTATGCATGTACTGTGTGCAGCCTACCTGTAACACATTAAAAACATGGTCAAGTTAATTAGCAGCAATAGGCCCAGGTCTCTCAGACGTGTGTTTGCCTGTTATGTGTCTGTTAATTTGTATATGAAGGTATGTCACACTATGTATTGTCCATATACATCCATTACATCCCCCATTAGCATACTGTACATGTCTGGGGATGTTCTACATGCAACATGTAACCTGGAACACACCTCACCCTAAATGCTGTGTGGTGTGTGCAATGAAAGCCACACACTTCAGTAGCACTACATACCTAGGTAGGAATCTAGTCCCAGTGTTGCCAAGTAAGAGTGTGCATGTATCTGGATGGGTCTACATCAGGTTGCAGCTTATGCAAGTCCCAGCGGGTCACCTGTCCATGTGGCACAGACAATAACTGTTATACAAACCTGTGACATGTGTTCAACTGTACCCCACATATGTCACAGCCATGGTGTCACCACAGTGCCATAGCCCGTTGTGGAATATGACTGCAGACTATCCTCATGCTGACATATGTACACCTACAACACAAATGGATAACATTATGGAGACCACAATCAGCCAGTGTTACCAACAGCTATAATGCATCATTGCTGGATGGCTACACTAGCTGATATGTATGCATTAATCTTTACTCCTGACAACATGTTACACTGCAGTACTTTGGTACATTGTAGTACAGTCACCATGTGCATCAGAATCATATTAACCTCTCCGTACATCGATGTTATGGATGGCAGGGTTGGGGAACAGGTATCATCATATGCACATGGTGTGTTGTTGGTTTGCCAGAGGCCGAGGATGGGCCATACATTTGACACCATATGTGTGGGTGAGGGGTGTAATGAGGTGAACTGGGTGTGCTGTGGTGTGTATAGGTATGGGGTTGCCCTAGGTGTGTTCGTATAGTGTGTGGGTATGCATGCACACAGTTCTGCCATGTGGCTGCCCTACACAGGTGTTTATGGACAGCTGCAGACCATACCTGGCAGGGTGTGCAATTCACTTCCTCCGGCCACGGACACATGGACTGTGCCTGCTAGGGGTTCCATGGGCACGTCCAGTTACAGGCCTCAATGTGCTACTATCCCCTGATGATGACAGATGTCCGCTGGAACCAAGTCCCTCCTGCTGTGGTGTATTGTGGACAGCATCCCCCACAGTGCTGGGGCTGGTACTGCCATGATGGGAGCCCCTTGGTGTCCTAGCATGTCCACATTGACTGCCAGCTGTTGGCATTGCTGGCCTATGTCCATGCAGCCATTGCTGTACTCCCACCACATGTTCAAGCATGGACAAACCACAGTTGATGACTGCTATCATCTCACCAGACCATCTGCCCATGAGCTCGGTATAAGCACGGATGGCACCAGACAGTTCACGGAAGTTGTCGCTTGCAGATATGAGTCCAGCCCTCTGCAGCCTCAGGCTCTGTCTAGTTTAATGTTCCATATGTGCCTGCACTGCCATGGCAGCCTGAAACATGCACCTGGTGGTACCAGTTGTGGCATGTCTGCCAGGGGCATGATGACCAGCGGCCCTACCACAAGCACCCTAGACATCTGCCTATGTGGTGCCCTGCCAGATATCCGGCTATGCCTGCTATGACCAGACAAAGTAGGCATGGTTACCACACTCTCCTGTGCACTGCCAACAAATGCTAGCTGACCCTCCGCTATGGCCACTGGTGATGGGGTATGTATAGGCACTGAAACCGTGTGTGGGTTTGGGGTGGCTAAAAAGGGATGTCAAATGATGACGCTGTTTCGACCCTTGACAACCCCACCTGTGCCTCAACAGTACTATCATCATCTTTGGTGTCTGTATGGATACCAGCATCAGATTGCATGCAGGAGGGACCCTGACCCACCTCGCCTCCTGTGGGGGAAAACAAGAAACACACTTTAAGACCTGTACAGCATTGCATAGCAGTACACGCACACACACACACACACACACACACACACACACACACACACACACACACACACACACACCACCTTAATACCTACCTGTCTGTGACTTTACAGACAGTCCCACATTTATTCCCATGCATTCTCCATCCTGCATCACCCTTGGTAACATGCACTCATTAATACCACTCATTAACATATCATTCCTCTAAATGCCTTGACAAGTAATTACAAGACCCATTACTCCATTACCTCCCTGACCTGAGTGGAGTGCTTTGACATGGTCTCACTGCTGTCATTCAATGTTCACCCTGTGTATGTCTGGACATCGTGAGCATGCCCCCTATATGTGAGGAGTTACTATGTTCACGCCATAATATCACGCACTGAAGTGTCATGTGTGAGTATTGCTCAGTACATGCCAAATATGCTGCTAAATCAACCTATCATGTGACAACTGTAATATATGGATACACTTCCTGGTGTTGTCTAGTAAGGTATCTGTAGTGCTGCATACATGGGTTGTCTGTCACCTCTCTGCTGAATGCGATATTAAGGGTATACCTGGTGTCTACCTTCCCTCCCAATGCATGTCCCATGCTACAGAACTTATTATACTATCAGCTGTCCTGTGATTACTTACATGACAAGTAATCCTGGTGTGTCATGTGTCAGTCCATGTCCATGTACTGCATGATCCCAAAGGGATGCACTGCTGTATGAATAACCCCACAATCACACGTGTATACATGGACACCTACACAAACACACACACACATGCACACATGCATCCTACATGCATCACCCACCCTCCACTTCACCAGAGTGACCTACAGACAAAATAACCACCCAGCAAGACACACACACACACACACACACACACACACACACACACACACACACACACACACACACACACACACACACACACACACACACACACACACACACACACACACACACACATACAGGTGAGGTTGCACAATGATAGTACACACAGTCCTCCTATTATCCATCTGTCAACATGCATAACATCTGATACACAAAAGCATGCAGTGCAGCTATAGTCAATGCTAGCAGCAGTATACATGTGTGTGATGCATGTGCTGTGTTAGTAGGTGATGCTCCTTCCCCTGGATACCACTGCACCCATGTACACAGCATTGCTGTGCACCTGTTCTGCACCCTGCCATGTACTCTGTAGCAAACCTCACAGGTGTACAACCCATTGCTGAATAAGTAGTACTGTGTCAGTTATGTCAGCTCTAATGTTCACAGTCATTATGTTTTTCAGCAACAAATACCTGGGATAATATGTGGACAGATGTCATTTGCGAATGCCTGATGTCTGGTTTACAGATCTCAACATCAGCGGACCATGTATGACCAATCCAATACTATTACACTGACAACCATCTGACCATACTGTGGCTATGGAGAGTGTACACACCCTTATTGATATGATTGATCTGTGATGGGACCACATCACCGCATATATTAACAGTACATGAGCCCAATATGTGACATATGTTCTGCGCATTCACATGCAGTGTCTACGGATTGTGTTAGGTGTGCGGATGCTGACCGCAATGGATATACTCTGTGTGTGCATATGTGTGCACACCCTTATCATGACGGTTTGTTGCACCTATTGTTATGTGTACTACAGCAGTCACTACTCCTGGCAGGGGTATGCTAGCGTTGGCCATCTGCATTTGCCAGTGTATGTTCAGTCTGCCCTACACGTCCCCCAAATCTGCATGATTGCAAGGTCTACTCATGCGCACATCCCTTGGTGTTCACACACTGATGTCACTATTGCTGTGAGGGTAGAGTTATGTCTGCCACAGTTCCTGAACCTGACTGTGTGCAGATACAGACATTCTTAGCATCCTTAGGATCCCTGCTGCAGTGCACTGGTGTATCATGCTGACATTCCCTCCCCACCTTCAGACTTTTTGACAATGTTTGACAAGTAAGGCCTACACGTGTGTGTCAGTTTGCAGTGTCCCATACACTGCACACCACATGTTACAGCCTAGTCCCAGCTGATAATGGGGACCACAATAATACGTTATGCCACAGTGTAACTCTGTAACAGTTGTCATTTTACTACTTGTATATACACTGTTGTTGCACTGTATATGGGTGATGTTTCACACATGTCCCTACTGTAGGCCGTGTCTCCCACCATTATGTTACTCCCCTGTGGAAACATTCCACAATGACAGGATGTTAGTTATCTTGTAGGTGTCTGACATACCCTTCCAATACCCCATCATGGTCACCACTGTGACGCTGTGCATTTAACAGCAACAATATGTGCACATGTACAGCATGCATTCTGAGTAGGTATGTTAGATGTGTGCATGAAATATACCATAGCCATTACATACCTGGTGTATTGGCAAGCATCAACAGAAACCATACTCACAAGCTACAGGCTGCTGCCTTGGTGGTATACCGGTGGGATCTACATAAGAGGGTGAGAGATGCAAAGTCAGTGGCCACACCTGTGGCATTGCTACAGGGTAGGTGCAGCAAACATCAACAGTACATGTCCACAATACTACTACCTATGCACATCTGTTTATCACTACTGTGCAGCAACAAACTATATCTACGATATGTCTACCTGTACAGATGTAGATGCATACACAGCAGTGGTCTACTGATGTGCCCTGTGGCCTTACCTGCACACTCATCAGTTGGTGTGTGGGTAGCACCCACCTCCACAACGGTATCCAGCAGTTGTTGGCTATGCAGATGGGCAGGTGCCATGAGACTGGTGAGGAGCTCCTCAAAACATGTCAGGGGGGATGGATGGTATGCCCCCCCCTATTGCAAGGTGATCTCCCCGGACTGCAGCAGCATGCTGATGGGCATTGCGAAGCAGGTTAGAACAATGATGCCAGACGTGCTCATAACTGCTGTTGTGCAGTCTGACATCATTAACCCTGTGGACTAAGTCATTCCATAGAGCGGTCTGCTCCTGTTGCTCATGGGCGGCCTGGCCAAACAGGACAGTGTAGTGTTGGATTAGGTGATTTATCACTATGTCATTCTCATCAGCTGAGTAAGCTGGGAGCCATCCATGTGACATCTTGCCTGAAAGACATAAAGATGGAAACAGGTCTGAGCAACTCATACAGCAAGATTACCATAGTTCTTAATACACATCTCTGTCACCCCCCACCATATCAGCAACAACAAACAGCTCAACAGATATGGCTATAGCTTACCTACCAGTGGGACAGATATTGTATTGTACCACACTTTGTGCTATGTGTTTGTAGCCATGTTCCCTGTGTGGACACTATAATTGCTGGCCTGTTACAGACTATTCACCTGCATGCCATTGTTAGGGCCACTATGGTTCCATATATGCCTGTGGTATGCTTGCTATGTGATTGCTGCACATCTGGCATTCTGTGTTATTGGGGATATCTATGCATGCTGTTGGATATGTTCCGTGATAGTGTAGACTATTACTACCCACATATGTTCTATAACAGTGACACAATAGCATGTTTAGGGAAAATTTGCCAGCAGAACCACCTCTTCAAACTCATCTGCCCATGTTACAAGGCCACATCACATGTGGGACCCACCCTGGGGCCTCTTCATGTACTGGTCCAGCACTACCTTCAGGTGGAACCAACTCAGGGGATGTTGCTCTCCCACGGGCTTACAAAGACATGATCTTGTCCCCCGAGGTCAGATCCAGGTTCTGTTCCATAGCGGGTGCCACAGACACATGTGGGATGTGCTACTTCACCTTGAGGCACCCAGTACACATTCATAGGGTCCACATGTTTCTCCTGCTCAGCCTCCAGGCCAGGCACCTTCGGGACATGGACTGCTGTTGTGAGCAGTAGTGGGTGGGAGGCTTGTTCCCATTGTGTCCAAATTGGGGCCTATGGGGCTTCCACATCACAGACCACACACACCATCCAGGGTGTTTACCCACTGCATGTGTCACATACCACTCCTGTAGGATGTCCTCTATATCTACCAACCCGTACCACCTCTACAACTATGCCTGCTATACTTCCCCATATTCCCATTCCCTACTTCACAGGCAAGGGCAGTATGGTCCCAACAAGGGATTCACATGTGACATACTTGTCCATGTTGCACACACTGACAGCTGTATATATCTGTGTGTGTATTGCTATGTGTGCTGTTCCCTCATACATAGCATGCAGCACTGTGGTGGTAATATAGGGGACATGTATTTACATATATATGTGTGCGTGTGTTTGTATATATGTAGATGTGCATATAGATATATATATATATATATATATATATATATATATATATATATATATATATATATGTATGTAGATATATATGATGTATATATGTGTTTATATATATATATATATATATATATATATATATATATATATATATATATATATATATATATATATATATGTCTACATATGGGTATTTGTATATTTGTGGACATACATGTGCATATATATGTATATATATATATATATATATATATATATATATATATATATATATATATATATATATATACATACATACCTATATATGGGGTACATTCAGTCATCAGGTCCACAATCTCACAACACCTTCCTGCAGAGCTGCACTGTTTTGCCTTGATACAACACAGACAGGTGCCACATATGGCACAGCCTAACATTAGGGTGGTATATGTAGTGCCAGATTGCAGGTAACCCTATTACACACCTATGGCATTCCAGCATGCTACAATACAGGTTAACCTGAGTATCCTGCAAGTGGTGGGCTGTGGAACCCACGTGTCCATCATTATGGCATTACTTCCACCACCAGCTATTGGCCACAGTAATATACATGCTTCCCATTACACAACAGACATTATGATGGCTTACATCTTATCAGTCAGTGCTGCTCTGCACAGTTGATGGGTATGGCCCACGACCCACAGGGACAGACTCTATTGTCCTTAGCAGGTGTTCAGCTGAACATCATTACAACAACAACACCTGATGGCACATATAAATCATTCCACATCATCTATCCCATTATTATGGGCCAAATACTACAGTCAATTACATGCATATATACTTCACATACCTGTTGTGGGAATGATGTCTCTTCTGGATAGTTTGCTGGATGGATGTTTTTTTATTTGTTGTATTTTTATTTTTGCCTTTCACTCACTCCCTCTCTCTCTCTCTCTCTCTCTATATATATATATATATATATATATACATCGGTCTTTCTCCAGTAAATGGATTGAGCTGCTTTGAATAGATTGCAGCATGGATTTTGTAGGTGATGCACATGATCAGGTGATGTTGTCTGCACCAATCAGTGTTCTCCACTTCCTACCTGCATGCAGCATGCTGTGTAGTACTTCCAATTACCACTGTCATGGCAACCCACTACTATAAATCCCTACATCATGTGGGCATGGTTCCTTTACCTTTCCTGAATGGTGGACATCCTTCCTGTGTGTGGGCAGCAGTGTTACAGACAGCAGATAGCAATACCGCTTACAAGAGAACTTTCACACTCAGGCCAGCTACATATTTGTATGAGGTTCCAGAACTACAGATAGAGTGTGAGTAATGTTGTATGTGTTGTATAGCACCAGTGTTGCAGAGTTTGTGTGTACATACTAGTTTAACATGGAATGCAGTCTGTCTGCATGGCTCTCAACTGTGGGCCCATCCACTTGATGGTGAGAGGTGTGCCTATTATGTTTTGTCTGTCCAGCACACAGGTCTTGTGTCAGATATATCACTGGCAGTGTGTGTGTTGAGTGCTATCAGTACATGGCTACATCCATTTCTGTTTCTAACTTCATATTCCTGACTAAGGGTATGTTGCAGATTAGCCTGTAACATCAGTGACTCGCTTAGTGTATGACAACAGAATTTCACCTATGGGCCTGTGTTCCAGCCCCTGTCCTCCATCTACATACCAGGCTTTGTCCACATGACATGCTGTCAGGGGTTGTTATGTAGTGGGTTGTGAGTATGTCATGCTGTCATTCCTACCATTAGTCAACTGCTGTTGTGGCCTCCCACACATATTGTGGGGTTGGGTCCATATATGTGTGGGCTTCATTTACACAATACATGTGTGCCCTTATCCACTCCAGAAGCCAGTGTATGTAATAGTGGTATATGGCCCTGTATGTCAGTCTATCCCCCATAATGCACTATAACTAACCTAGGCTGTTACAACATGTGGGTGTATCAGGGGTAAGCTGCCTTAAGGTATCTGGATGTACATTACCATACAATTCACCTTGGATAAATGCAGGTCTACTGCTTCCTGCCATACAGACTGTTCTGTTTGTCAGTGTGATTGTGATGGTGTCCGTTATGTCTTGTTATGTAATAGATACATCCCATTGTGTCAACTGAGGTATTTACCCACTAGGGATTGTGTACAGAGTGTAGATAGTGGCTGCTGGACTATACATCTGCATTATTTACTGTTGATTGATTGTTATCCTGTGGCCCAGTCTGTCTTTACTATTGTACTACTTGACGGCCTCGGCCTGGAAAGCAACATATGTAAACCTTTCCAGAATACTGTATTAATACAACTGTTTTACAGTTGCATTAGTTTGTTTATATGTATGTCAGAGTCTAAACAGCTATATGACATGGCATATACAACTGTAATAGTACAAAAATAAAACTTTCCCATGTATGCAAACCTGTGTGTGGCATTATACCCTTTGACCTCTTTGTGGGTGTATGTTGCAGACAACAATTGTCATTTGTATGGGTGGCTCATACAGTGTCCAGTTGGTAAGGTAGGCATAGTGGCTGTTCCGTATTGTATGCAATTTCTACGTATGTCTCTTCCTATACATATCTCTGTGTGTATATGTGTAGTTACATATATAGCTCTCTCTCTCTATATATATATATATATACATATATATATATATATATGTGTATCTGCATATATGTGTCTGTGTATATGTATCTTAGGAATGTTGGTTGCTTCCACATTGTACATTCCGATTGGTAGCAAGTCTGTACTGCATGATATGTTATTGATATCAGCCTGACATCATACAGGTGGGATGGAGTACTGTTAACATCTTGCGCCCATGTTGTGTCAGGTTCTGGTTATGGGATTTGCAACAGTTGGTATTGTATTGCAGGGCAGACATGTTTGGCTGTGGGGGGGGTATCTATACGTACAAGACATATGTTGTTTGGGCCCACTCACCCCCATTAACAGTGCATGTGGACATATATGTTTTTGTTATGCTCTCTTTTATATCTCTAGATATATGTCTGTGTATACATATATAGATATATGTTTATGCTTACATATATATGGCTAACGAAGTTTGCAGATGATTGCAAACTAGGAGCCATAATCAAAACTCCTAATGATGTGGACATCCTACAAAAGGGCCTCACTGAGACAGATGCCTGGTGTCAAAACCATAGGTTCATAGAGTTATAAGTAGGTACTAGGCTATCGGCCCAAGGGCCTATGTAAGCCTAGCCAACAAGGTTCCCTGGCTTACGCCACCTAAGAAAGTTATTTTCCTGTGCCACTGTCGAGCAGAGACACAGAAGTGATCCCCGGGGTGTATTTCCTATTTCCCATCCACTCATCAAGATTTTTCTTGAAGAGTGCTAATGAAGAACTTTGCTTGACATAGATGGGTAGCCTGTTCCAGAGTATGGGAAGTCTCTGGGATAGGAATCTATCCCTCCAGCATGTCCTGCTTATTGTGGTGACAAGGTTTAGGTCTCTAGATCATGTAGCTTGGAGGGATTGGGATTTCATTAGGTGTAGCATGTCCAACAGCTCTGGGTTTGACACAGCTTTATATGTTAGGCAGAGATCACCTCGGATTAGGCGATATGCTATGGAGTAAAGCTGGAGTTTTTTGAGGTGGTCAGTGTAGGGCATTTGTTTGAGTCCAGTAATCCTCTTTGTGAGGTACTTCTGTGGCCTTTCCAGCTGCTGCAGATGTCTTATGAGGTACATTCCAAAAGGGGCGTTCTACTCTATAATGGGTCTAATGAGTGTCGAGTAGAGGGGAACGATGACCTCTTTTTTCCTGGATGAGAACACTTTTATGATGAGGTGCACCACGTAGAAGGTCTTCATGACTACTGTGGTGATGTGACTATCAAAGGAGAGACTACTGTCCACCTGGGTCCCAAGGTCTCTTATCACACATTCGGTGATAAGTAGATTGGTGCCTATGTGGTAGTTCATGGGTACAGAGTTTTTACCAAAAAGGATGACACTGCACATTTTGGCATTGAGCTTGAGGCCATGGCTCTGACACCAGGCATCTGTCTCAGAGAGGCCCTTATGTAGGATGTCCACATCATTTGGGGACTTGACTATGGCTCCTAGTTTTCAGTCATCTGTGAACTTCATTAGCCAGAGGCCTTCTGTGTTAGCCTGTACTTCAGAGAAGGAGATACCAAACAGGAGCGGTCCCAGGACGGAACCCTGTGGTACTCCACTTGTCACTGGTTTGAGGTCAGATTTGGAGTCTGAAACTTTTACAGTGTGGGTTCTGTCAGTGAGCCAGCTGGCAACCCATCTTGTGACGTAGGGATTTATGCCTAGTTTATTGAAAGCCTTGGCGAGGTCAAGATAGGCTGTGTGAACCACCTTACCCTCATCTATGGCTTTGGTGACTGCCTCAAAGAAGTCGATCAGGTTCAGGAGGCATGATCTACCTTTCACAAACCCAAACTGGGTGGGATCCAGAGTTTGGAGGTTACCAATGTCTTTGTTTATGAGTTCCATGATGATACGTTCCATGGCCTTGCAGAGTATGAGAAGTCCATGGGCCAGGAATCTCTCCCTCTGGCATGTTCTGTTTATTGTGGTGACAAGGTTTAAGTCCCTAGAGCATGTAGTTCAGAGGGATTGGGATTTCTTTAAGTGAACATAGCTTTGTATGTTAGGCAGAGATTGCCTCTGAGTAGGCAATATGTGACAGAGTAAAGCTGGAGTTTTTTGAGATGGTCTGCATAGGGCATCTGTTTGAAGCCAGTAATCCTCTTTGTGAAGTATTTCTGTGGCCTTTCCAGTTGTTGTAGATGTCTTGTGAGGTACATGCCAAAAGGGGTGTTGTACTCTATATTGGGTCTAATGAGTGATGAGTAGAGGGGAACAATGACCTCTTTTTTTCTAGATGAGAAACCTTTTGTGATGAGGTGTGCCACGTAGAAGGATTTTCTGACCACTGTGGTGGTATGATTATCAAAGGAGAGACTACTATCCACCTGTGTCCCAAGGTCTCTTATCACACTTTTGGTGTTAAGTAGACTACCGCCTATGTGGTAGTTCATAGATACAGAGTTTTTACGAAAGAGGACGGCATTGCACTTTTTGGCATTGAGCTTGAGGCCATGGCTTTGAAACTAGGCATCTGTCTCAGTGAGGCACTTTTGTAGGATGCCCACATAATTCGTAGTTTCAATTATGGCTCCTACTTTGCAGTCATCTGCAAACTTAGTTAGCCAAAGACCTTCTGTGTTAGCCTGTACTTCAGAGAAGTAGATACCAAACAGGAGAGGACCCAGGACTGAACCCCATGGTACTCCACTTGTCAATGGTCTGAAGTCTGATTTGGAGTCTGCTACTTTCACAGTGTGGGTTTTGTCAGTAATCCAGTTGGCAACCCATCTTGTGACATAGTGATTTATACCTAGTTTAGTGAGTTTATCTATAATTCCAGAGTGGGGGATGGTGTCAAATGTATTGGCGAGATCTAGATAGGCTGTGTGAACCACCTTACCTTCATCACTGGTTTTGGTAACTGCTTTAAAGAAGTTTATCAGGTTTAGGAGACATGATCTGCCTTTTACAAACCCAAACTGTGTGGGATCCATAGTTTGGAGATCTCCAGTGTTTTTGTTTATGAGTTCCATGATGATACGTTCCATGGCCTTGCAGACCAGACTCATCAGGCTAATGGGATGTTAGTTAACGGGGTCTGTCATGGCTCCCCCTTTGTGGAATGGGATAACCATCACAGTGTGCCATGCAATGGGCACAAAGCCTGAGGTTAGGCTATGACTGAACATAGTACTTAGGTGGGGTGCCAGTTCGTTTTGTAGTTTGGGTAGAAGACAGCCTGGGATGTTGTCAGGTCCCATGGATGCTGTGTTCTTGGCTTTGGAGAGTGAGGTTTTTACCTGTGCAGCCATTATTACAGGAACATTGCATTCTTCCTGTATAGAGATGGGCCCTTTAGGGGGTGAGAGGGGGGTAAAGTTAGCACTGAACCTATCTGCTAGGATGTTGGCAATATCAGTTGGTTCTGTATATTTAGTGCCATTGTGCTGTACTCAGAGCAGATCTGAGTGTTGCCATTGAGATTCTTGACATAGCTATAGAATGCTTTCTGGTTGTCTTTAGAATCAGTGGTGATTTTGTTTTCATAACTAGCTTTGGAGGATTTTATGTGGGAGGGATAGTAGGTATATTTGGGGAGGTAGGTTGGGTAGGTTAACAGACAAGACAAGCAAGATGCATAGAGGGGCGGTATATGGCACATGTGAGGGGTAAACATCTTTATGGGGAGGGGTGTTGGAAAATCGGAAGCCCATGAGCCCCCTTGTGGAAACAGTGGGACTGAGTTTCCCCACCCATGGGCAGTCATCACTGCACCTTCACAGCCTTGAAGGTGGCTGTGCTGGGGGCTGAGTTGGAGAGCCAGGCCAACTCTCTAGTCATGACATGTGGCCCACGAGCTGGAGTAGCAGATCTCCAAACTGCTGATTGAGCTCGCTACACACCACAACCTGAACCTGGCGACAGGTGATAGGTTCCTGTCTGCTCACACTCCAGTGGGGGGCAAGCCCCATCCCCTGAGGCAGTTCCACCCAAAGGTGGTGCAGGACCAATGGACAAGGAGGTCCTGGGTTGGGCCCCAAAGGTGCTGGTGCTCAGTGCCACAGCCAGCTGAGGTGGGACAGGTGGGCCTGCTGGGGCCCGCATTCTCATACGTGCTATGGTGTTTATGTTTTATCAACATATGTGGGTTAGTAATAGTCAACACATTCCAGGATTAGGTATAACAGCATGCATAGATATTCCCATTAACACAGACACCAGATATGGAACAGTTGCATAGCAAACAGAACACATGCATGTATGGGACCACAGTGGTAATTACAACAGCATGCAGGTACATTGATGGTACCATGTCACCAACGTTGGAGTATTTCAACATAGCACATGCATAGAAACAGATTTAAATAATTATCAAACAATAGGACATATGTCCCAACATTACATGGAAGTCATCACGTACCAATTGAGTTGGGTATTTAGTTTATTGTCACAGATATGGTGGGAGGGCGAGAAAGATGTCAATTAACAACTAATATATTCCTGTAGTTCGCATTACTTTCCTAGTCAGTGCTGTTATCTGTACCTTACAAGTATTACTACACTACCCTATTGCCTTAGTTTGGACAGTGATATGGCTGTCGACAACTGTATACATTAACTGGTTTTACCTGCTGTATACACCTCTTACCTGGTATACCTGTGGAGGAATTGTTTGTTAACACTGTTTCTACACATACTCCCAGATCCAGATTGATGTTATGCACATACCTGCCCATCTCTTTTTGCACAGACTCCGGTCATGTCATGACCACATGCAGGTGAACTGGGACATATGTAGACTATTGCCCTCTTCAATCTTTAGTGACTTACAATACTCTTATACAGGATTTCCTAGAGAGTTGTATTATGTAACACAGTGTGGGTGACAGTGATGAGTGATACCTTACTATTCAGAGCAACTGCAACACTCACAAAGCCATAAAATACCACAGTAAACAGTATCAGTACAGGGTATCAATCTTTTATTTCTAGGCATAGTATTCGTATCTGATGGACCTGTGGGAGCAATGTTTGTTAGCACTACTTGAATGTTGCCACACAAAGTACCAGATTTCACATTAGTATTATGCACTTACATCTCACTGGTTTACTGTACACACTCTGGTCACAGCTTGACAAAATGGGGGTGTAGATGGGACATACTTGGCTTATTACTCTCATAACATTTTGGGGAGTTGCTACTGTGGCAGGTTTGTTATTATAGATGTGTGACAATCAGTTGTATTTCCTGTTTGCTGGCTAAACATCTGGGATCATCCCACTGATTTACAGTGTGACTGGGTGACAGGCAACAGATACGGGCCAATATACTAGACATTCTGTACATATCTGTATAGTTGTGGGGTATGATTCTGTATGCACCCTACTTCCACTCCCAGGATTCAGACCATGGCTGTGTCTACTAACACTAAAACACTGTCCATCACAGTTGTGTGTGCTATATAGATATTGCTGTATATCTCTTATCTGATTTCTTTGTATAAGTCTCCTGTGGTTTTGCATTCTGACCTTGTATTACATCACTCTTATACAGGATTTCCTAGACAGCTATATTATGTAGCAGAGTGTGGGTGACAGTGATGAGTAATACCTTATTATTCAGAGCAACTGCAACAATAACAATACCATACAATACCAAAGTAGACAGTACCAGTACAGGGTATCACTCTTTTATTTCTGGGCACAGTGTTCATATCTGACGGACTTGTGGGAGCAATGCTTGTTAGCACTACCTGAATGTTGCCACACAATGTACCAGATTTCACATTAGTATTATGCACTTACATCTCACTCTGTTACTGTACACACTCTGGTCACAGCTTGACAACACGGGGGTGTAGATGGGACATGCTTGGTTTATTACTCCAGTAACAGTTTGGGGAGTTGCTAGAGTGACAGGTTTGTTCTTACAGATGTGTGACAATCAGTTGTATTTCTTGTTTGCAGCCTATACATCTGGGATCCTCCCTCTGATTTCCCAGGGGGACAGAGTAACAGGCAGCAGATATGGGCCAATTTACTGGACATTTTGTACATATCTGTACAGTTGTGGGGTATGATTCTGTATGCAGACTACTACCACTCCCAGGATTTGAACCATGGCTGAGTGTGCTAAAAATACAACAATTCATGTCTCAGTTGTATGTGCTATTTGGATTTTGTTGTCTCTCTTTTCACTGTTTTCTGTCTATGTCTCTCTCAGTTTTACTAAATGACCTATGGGGATTACATCAGTCATATACAGACATCCTACACATTTTATTTATGTTGCACAGTGTGGGTAACAATGCTTAATACAACAGTACTATTACGTGATTGCAAATCTACATTACCATATGATACCAGAGTAAACACATGCAGTCCAGCAGTTAGACCTTTATTGTCAGGCTATTATGCTTTTATTTGCATACAACCTATATGAGACTCTTCCAGCCATATTCTCTGGTGTTTGCAGTACTTGCCTTAAACAATACAGATTTTATACAGGCAATTAACTTACTAATACTTCTAGATTTATTTCCTATGACAGTACATGCAAGAGTATTACTAACCTGCCTCGTGTCACAACCTCTCCAAGCTACATCCATGGGCCTTCTGGTTCGCAGGCTGCTCACTTGCCACTGTGAAGGACATAAGAGGAATATTTAGCAATACTTATCCATAATATACATGAGCTGGCAATTATTAAACAGGCAGTAAAGTGATACACACATCTGGGACCTCCCCTGTCCTCCTAGCCTCTTGGATACACTGATCCAAGAGATCCCCCTTTTGCCGCTTCAGGTCAGCATAGTGATGCATGACCTGCTCACCAGTTTGGGGTATGCCAGTGGCACTGGTGAGGTCACGGGTGAGACGGTCCCAGGCTTCCACTTTATATTGGGAACCGTGGTACCTCCCCTGTCTTCCTAGCCTCTTGGATCCACTGATCCAAGAGATCCCTCTTTTGCCACTTCAGGTCGGCATAGTGATGCCAGACCTTCTCACCAGTTCGGAGTATGCCAGAGGTCATGGGCGAGATGGTACAAGGCTTCCATGTTAAATTGGGAACCCTGGTACTGGCCCTGCAGCAGTCTATGCTCATGGTATTTGATAAGGAGTCCTGCCATGACTCTGGACTCCTGGGTGCCCCAGTGCTGTGCCCGAAAGTGCACACCCTCTCCCATTCCAGACATTGTGCCTGCAAGGGGAAGCTACAACCAGTTATGAGATGTATTCCTGCCTGTTGGGTTTAAATAGGGCCGATTTCCCACACTTTGCCATGATTGGACAGTTTTGAAAAGGCTGAGCTATGGGCAAACCTGCTTACCTAAAGTTGGCATTGTTTAAAGGGGTATATCAATGGGCAAATTGAGTTAGCTGGCCTACACATTGCTTACATCTACTAAGCTGGCCTGTGCAATGCTTAGCATTGCTTAATATTTAATTTGCATTCTATTTGCTTTTTGGCATTGATTTATTATTCATTACATGTTATATATGTGTCTGGTATCCATGATTCATGTGTACGTACAATGTATGGGGTCCTTGTGTTTATTAGGGGACTTCAACACTTTATTACAATTACACATCACATCTAGGCTTACTGCAGTACTCCAGTTCACATATTTATGTTATGTAGTAGGTTATAGAACATAAGACTATATATAGATTCCTTTCACATGTTTAGTTTGATTTTACTATAGTGAGGATCTGTTTGGTGATACCTCACTTATATGTACTTTATGATGGCTTCATAGTTAACTACAGTGACTATAGTGTACAGGTCCTTGGGTTCAAGACCTGTAAAGGCTGTTTGTTTTGTTTCTGGCCAGAACAGCTGCTGTTGCATACAGAGTGATTAAGGCAGTTTTAAGCACTTGTTAGTGGGTTTGCGTGGGTTTGCACAAGGGTAAGCAATGCTAACCTCCGGTTAAGAATGCTTACAGAGAGTTAGCTTAAATATTGCTTAAGCCGTGTGTGCATTGCTTACCCCCACACAATCGGGCTTAAACCCACTTACTAGTGCTTACATATACTTACTCCTGCTTACTACTGCTTAACAGTACTTACACTTGCTTACTAGTGCTTACTCCCACTTACCACTGCACTAATTTACACAGTAATGTCTAATGGTTCTTGGGAAGGTAGGGGATTTGGAAGCTGTATGGATTTA
Organism: Protopterus annectens; assembly: GCF_019279795.1. Lineage (NCBI taxonomy): Eukaryota > Metazoa > Chordata > Ceratodontiformes > Protopteridae > Protopterus > Protopterus annectens. The sequence continues at coordinate 1,445,617,473 of NC_056725.1, read as the reverse complement.
TCATTCATTACACATTTTACCTTCCATTTGTATCCCTGATTCCTGTGTACATATACTGTATGGGGCACATGTGATTATTTGTAGATTTTGCAACATTATGACACTGACACCTCATATCTGCATTTAATGCAGTACTCCAGTTCATAAATATGTTATTTAGTAGGTTATGTAACTAAAAATATTGGTCATAAAGTGATTTGACATGGAAAATGGAATGTTTTGCAGTGGGACTTGACCCAGGATTGACTGCTCATAAGGCAAATGCTCTGCATACTACACTATTGCTATATTGCTTCTTTTGCATATATCTTGCTTTTTATCCTCTTCTGCCATTTAAGCTGCATTAACCTTAGCTAAGCAATGGGCAAACCCTGCACACCTATGCTTAAATTTAATCTGCTTCATAAAAAAAGTATCTTTATATCTTTATGTTAACTATTGCTCTTGTACACATGGGGGGGGTGTTTCTGGGGCTATGCATACACCTATGAGCAGTCTCGCTCATTCTTTTTGGACTTTCTGATGTTCTTCATTGCAAGGGCATGTATATTCTGAGAACTCTGCTCTCAGACACGCCCCCTGCCCTCTTACATGCTCAGTGTAAGATTAGGAGCTCAGTCAGCACACCTTCATTAATATTCATGGCACACTGCTGTCCTGCTCCTAAACAGCCACTTCTATGCAGAACTAAGCTAGTCCTGGATGGAAAAATAGTAAATCCGGGGGTCTGTTATAAAGAACAGTCTAAATATTTTTTTGATATTTCAACTAGTAAAAGTGGTACCTATAGGTGCAATACTTGTGTTTATTGTAAATATGTAAGTGAATCTAAGGTAACAAGATATCCAATTATGGGGTTAGATTTTACGTTACGCTCCTATGGTAACTGTAACACTAAAAATATTATATATTATGCTAAGTGCATGAGATATGTGGGGATGACAAATAGGAGGTTAAAGGGCAGGATATGTGATCATATGAGTGATATATGTTGTAAAGTGCTTACAAATGCTTTATATAACCGCATACTAGATATTGACAAAGAGCATACCCTTCAATTTGTTATTCTAAAAGTGTTATATTTACCCTTAAGGGGTGGAGATGTAAAGGTGATGACAGAGATTGAGGAAATGAGGTAGATTCTTAGGTTCAAAGCACATCTTCCACCTGGATTAAATGCTGCATTTACTTTGAAACCTATGCTGAAACTTTTAGATAGAAAAGTTTGATCATGTGACTTTAAATTATGTATTTAAATGGTTTGTTTTTTTACTGTTTTGTATTCACCTGAAGAAGCCTTTATTGTGAAAGTATTATACTAGCATTAAACTGTCTAAACTAGAAGTTATTTGAGCTATTGGAGTTCTAATTGTTTGTTCTGTATGTTTATAGTATGTGCAATGCTACACAATTGACCCTGTGGAGCCAGTTGCAGCAGGAACAGCACAGGGAAGGGCCATACAGCCCAGCACCATTGCCAAGGTACCCACAAGCACAGAGGGACTCACAGGAGGAGGCCCCTGAGCCTGCTCCCATAGGCAGACTGAGGCATGCCCAGTATGCTCACACCTTGGCAAAGAGGCAATGCATGGCACACACACACTGACACTGTAGGGACCCCAGGGACTGACACCTCTCTCTGACTCACACACACAGTGAAATGGATGACACACATATCACATTACCTGTAACTTACTATGTATAGGCAGTGTACTGTGTGCATCCAACATAGGTGGCCCTTAAGCACCGTCCTCACAACTGCTGCAAGCACAAGGTAAGTCAGTCTCCCTAACAATAAATGAATGGAGTATTAGGTTCTGCAAGCATATCTATGGTAATGTTGCATGCATGCAAGGAAATGGGGTGGCCTACTGAGATAGCAGCACACAACTGACAGCTATGTGGGACTCCAGGAAATGTCTGGCCAAAACTGGCCTCCACACACTATGCAGTAGTACCCAAGGTGGCAAATCCCACTGCAGTATATGTGTGTGCACAACTAACTGTGGAGGATCATAGTTCACAGGCATGGATGTCAGGGTGGAGGTCCCATAACCACCTCTTTCACCCACACAGCAAGTCAAGTGTAGAAAACCACAGAAAAATGTCTGGTAAAGGCAGACAAATGATGGCAATGTTGAATTAACCCCCTGCAGACTCACACAATGATAGCACAGCAGGACCCACAGTTGCAGTAAGGCTATAAATGATAAGAGGTCTGAAACTCAAATGTATGCCAGTACAATCTAACCTGGGCTCTTTACTGATAAGCCACCTGTCCCCAAAACAGGGCACTATTGTATGGTAAATGGCACCAAAATGTAAAGCAAATATCAGCACAGTCTGTGCAGATGTGTGCAGTTGACAAGTGTGCCCCCCATACACCCGCACAAATGCAGTAACATATATGTTTACATGGCAGCATAGCACACATTGGCAGGACCAATACACATGAAAACATGTTGCCTGTGCACAATATGCAGGGGTCAGTGACCTGTGTGTATGTGTGGTTAATACTGTCTGGATCTGGCCAACACATTCTCCTGGCAGTCATCTTGTAGTGCCCTAGGTACAGTGCTGCCTTTGACAGGGCCATGTGCAGATAACTCCAGTGCCAACTGTTATGCATGTCAGTGACAACAGCTGCTCTTCCGCTGACATACCTGGAAGTCACAGTGCTATGTGGAATATACTACACACATACTGACATCTTGACAGATGTGTAGCAGAGGTGCCAGGACATTTGTGAATATAATTGCTTTGTGGGGATCTATATTACAACTGTGCAGACATCAAAAGCTTAGGTGATTAAACACCTAAACATCGAAAAACAGCGAACGACTGATTTAACACAGGGAAAGATTTCCCTTGGCTGTTCGCCAGAATTTGCCATTTTGTTTACTGTAGAGCAATCTCGGAGTTGGTGTATTTAGTTAGGGATGTGTGGGGGGCATAGCCCCACACATCAGGGGGTGTGGGGGGGTGAAGCCCCCCCCCAGTTAGTTTGGGTGTAAAGTTATTTTTTTTCCCATGGCTGACCGACGTGTTTTCCTGCATTGTTCAACATTTTTGGGTTCAATATTACAAGTTCGATGTTTACGTGTTTGATCACCTAATCATTCGATCTTGTAATATAGACACCTTTGTGGTACTGTTGCCAGTGGTCATTCTCAATAATCCTGTTTTCTTATGTTTGCTCTTGCAAATAATGGACATGTCTGCACAATTGAATGCACTTGATACCCACACCCATAACTCCCAACATCTGACAGCAAGATGTTTGGACAAGGGCAGAAATAACAGTGGAACAAAGGCACAATGATAGGCATGTGTTGCAAATATCACTCTTACATACTAAGAAAGTTGGTAGAGTTAGGGGTTTGCAGTAGCAGGAATGGTCTGAAGGTTATGTATTCTGAAACTTTAATGTCTGCATTATTTTGTAACATCACAATTCAATTATATGTAACTAACTTACCATAAAAACACATGTGTACGTAGAAAGGATGAAACCTCTAGCCAAACACTTGGACAACCTGCCAAAAATGTACAGGTCAGAGGTAAGCACACACAAGGATATGACATCTCAGGTTAGAAAGATACCACACAAGCAGGATATCCACAGCCAGTATATCACCAGGTTGCTGGACTGTTTACACAGCTGAGTGTCATTTCTACACTGCCTGTAGCCACACAAGTATCCTGAGGAAACTCTTGTGTACTCTGGAGAGGTATAGCTGTAGCACACAAAATACTGGACTGGAGTACACCTATCTCTGGAATAGAGTCCCACCCTAAGTGTAGAAGGTCACACTGGGCATGCTCCTACACTTAGAGAATCACAGGACATGTTGGAACCACCATTGGAATATATGACTGCATTGTGTATATATGTCTGTGCATACAGACAGCTATGTACACCTCAACTGTCCCCACACAGACACATCAGACAGGATTACCCTCAGTTAGCTGTAGGTGGCTCATATGTGATATATCTGCATTTGTTGCATCAGATATATATGGGCAACAGAAAACAACATATGTCAAGCATATACACACATGGATGTGAGGAACTGAGAGACAGACAGTGATATAGAGAGAGACAGAGGGGGACACAGACAGAGTGAATCACACACACTGATACCCTGCATGGCATACAGTGATGTCCTGCTGTGGACAGTGGCATCCCAGTTGTAAACAGTTGCACGTGCCAGCATAAAAGGTGAGCCCCATTGTGTAACAGTACTGAGGTTAAGTTTATAATATCATATCACCTGCATGTGTTTGTGTGTGTGTGTGTGTGTGTGTGTGTGTGTGTGTGTGTGTGTGTGTGTGTGTGTGTGTGTGTGTGTGTGTGTTTGTGTCTCCCCATAGGTCCAAGTATTAGGAGACTCTTCCCACTCAGTACACTTCACATTGCCCTAGTTCACAAGATCTGCTGCTGTCATTTACCTTAGAAGTACAATTGGATACTGATCACCTCTATAAACTCTGTAGTGCATGCGGTAACTGTGTAACACTATAGTTCAAATAACTAGATAGGTTGGGGTTCTAATCTCAATACTGACAAGTGTGTGTGCGTGTGTGTGTGTGTGTGTGTGTGTGTGTGTGTGTGTGTGTGTGTGTGTGTGTGTGTGTGTGTGTGTGTATGTGGTGTGTGTCTGACAGTTGTGTATGTGAGAGTGAGAGGGTGTGTGTTTGTTCTTTTTGTAGGTGAAACAGTTTTAGGCCATTCCCACCCAAAACACTTCCCTGTGTCCCAGTTTATCATTTCTGCTGATGTAATTCCCCTTAGTGTTACCTTTGGCCAGTTGTCACCCCAGTAAGTTCCATAGTGTGTGTGATAACTGTGTAACACTATAGTAAAAATCACTAGATAGATGGGGGTTCTAATCTCAGATCTGGCAAATGAGTGTGTCTGTATGTTTATAAGAAGAAGAATTTTGATAAGTCTCACACCCACTGGCCTACTTTATCATGCCTGCTGATGTCATTCCCCTTATCAGCACCTTTGGCCAGTTATCAGCCCAACAAGCTCTGTAGTGCATGCGATAACTGTGTAATACTATAGTACAAAGAGCTAGATAGGCAGGGGTTCTACTCTCTGATCTGGTAAATGTGCATGTGGGCAATACATGAGTGTTTATGTTTGTAGAAAGAAGTATTTTGATAAGTTACCCACCCACTGGCCTACTTTATCAGTCATGCCAATGTCACTCCCCTTATAGGTACATAGGAGTGTACTAGGCTAATGACCCTGGAGCCATTACAAGCCTAGATCATAGACATGCCCTGCCATTGTGCCACCTGATGTTAGTTCCTAATTCCCCCATCAAGTAGAGCCACTGGAGTGATCCCTGGGGTGGTGAACTTTCTATAACCCATCCACTCATCAAGATCTCTCTGCAACAGTGTCATCTAGCTTCTTTGCTTGACATGTATGGGAAGTCTATTTCAGGGCATTTACAGTCTCTGGGTAAGGAACCTGTCCCCCCAGCATGTTGTGTTGATTGTGGTAATGAGGTCGAGGTTTCTACAGTGTGTGGTGCCGAGAAATTGGGATGTGTTTAGATGTAGCATTTGTAAAAGAGCTGGGTCAGACATGGCTTTGTAAGTTAAGCAGAGATTGCCTCTAAGTAGGTGATATGAGGCAGAGAATATCTGGAGTCTGTCTGTGTAGGACATGTGCTGAATACCTAGGATCCTGATTGTGAGGTACTTCTGTGGCTTCTCCAGCTGTTGCAGGTGTCTACTGAGATACATGCCAAATAGGCCATTATACTTGATGAGTGGTCTAATGAGGGAAGAGTACACAGAGATGATGACCTCTTTCCTCCTGGATGCAAAACCCTTGGTAATGACATGCACCACATAGAAGAATTTCCTGACCAAAGTGGCAAAGTGATGGTTAAAGGAGAGGTTGCTGTCAACCTGTGTCCCCAGATCTCTAATAATGCTTACAGTGTTCAGTGGGCTCACACTGATGTAGTACTTAGTGGGAACTGAGATTTTACTAAAGGGGCTGATGATGCATTTTGTGGTGTTAAGCTTCAGGCCATGGTTTCCACACCAGTCAGTGGGCTCAGTGAGGCCTTTTTGTAGGATGTCTGCATCATTTGTGGAGTTAATTATGGCTCCCAGCTTGCAGTTGTCGGTGAACTTGGTCAGCCAGAGTTCCTTTGTGTTGGCCTGGACTCCTAAGAAGTAGATGCGGAACAGGAGTTTACCCAGGACTGATCCCTGAGGGACTACACTTGTGACTGGCAGTCTGACTTGAAGCTGACTACTTTCACACTCTGTGTTCTATTTGTGAGCCAATTTGCAAACCCCTATTGATATAGGGGTTGATGCATAGTTTAGTGTGTTCAGCCCTAATTACTGGCTGAGGAATGTAATCAAGAGCCTTGGCCAGATTGATGTAGGCTGTATGCAGTGCCTTACTGTCATACACAGCCCTGGTGACTGACTCAAGGAAGCCAAACGGGTTGAGCAGGCATGATCTCCCTTTCACAAAGCAAACTGTGTGGGGTCCAGAGTTAGGAGATTACCTATATGTTTGTCTATCAGGTCCCTGCTGATGTGCTCCATAGCTGTACATATCAGACACATAAGGCTAATGGATTGATAATTCCCAGAGTCTGTAGTTGCCACACCTTTATGGAGAGTGATGAATGTAGCAGTGTGCCATTTGGGAAGGACAAATCCTGAGGTGAGGCTGTGACCAAACAGTGCACACAGATGTGGTGCCAGGTTTCTCTTGCAGGTCATGTAGAACACAGCCTGGGATTATTTGGGGTGCCATGAAAGCTGTATTATTGCATGTGGACAATGCAGGTGTAACCTGGGTGGAGTAATCCTAGGTGCCTGGCATTTCTCTGCCATTCTGACTGTTCCCCTAAGGGGGACAGAGGGGTAAAGCTGGCACTGAATGTGTTGGCAAGAATGTTGGAAATATATGTTGGCACAGTATAGGATGTAGCATTGTGCAGTACCTCAGAGCACATCTGGGTATTGGTGTGCAGGTTCTTGATATAACTATCAAATTATTTGTGATTGGTGTATGTGCTTGCTACAATTCTGCCATCATAGGTAGCTTTAGATGATTCCACAGGGAATCTCAAGTTGTTGGTGAGGTTAATTAGGGAGTTTTACCACTCTTGGGACTCCACCTTTTTCTGCAACAGTTTCTTCCTTCTGTTGTGCATGTTATTAAAGGCAAGAGACCACCAGATTGGCCTCGAGTATTTGGATGTGAGTAGCTTGCTTCTGTTGGGTATGGCTAGTTCCATGGATTGATGTACATCATCGTACAGTGCATTTGTTTGAGATTCGGCAGTCATGCATGTATTTTCCATTGGCATGGGTGCTATGAAGTTAGCCACCTCTGTTCTTATGCTTCCAAAGTCAGCTTTGGAGAAGCTATTCAAGGTGGTTACCTTTGCAGGGGGTGTGGGTCATATGTGGATTTCCATGGTGATTACTCTATGTTGGATCTGACCAGGTAGCGATTGACTACTGTTGTCAAGCAATGGTCCCATATGTTTGTAATCAACACAGTTCAAGGATGCTGCTTCCTCTACTGGGTGTCAGAATGAGCTGGTCCAGGCCATTGGAACTGATGTATTCCAGGAAGCACTGGGCTAGTGAGTATATTTGTGCATGAGTATCTATCCCACTTGATGGAGGGGTAGTTGAACTCTCCTAGTATGTGAGTGTTGGTTTGGAAGTTGATAGATTTCAGGGTGTTGAGAAATGTGAATTGAGAGTCTAGGGACATGGGTGTGGTCCTATAGCAGGCTATGACCTGGATTGCACTATTACCCAATGTCAGTTGTACCTGATGTATCTCAGATGCATTATACTGGGATACTACTCTGGATGTGTGCATATCCATTATCAATATGGAGACACCACCACCTTTGGAGCCATGGTGCATATTTTGGGGCTGACTGATGTGGAATGAGTTATAGGCTGGTTATGCAGGGGTGCTGTTTGCTGCTGTAAAACAGGTCTCCTTTACAGCACAAATGTCAATGTTCGCTGTTTTGAGGAGTGCTGCGAGTGGCTGCATCTCGAGATGTAGATGTCTAGTGTTGAGCAGCATGACCCTCAGATTGCATATATGTGTATATATGTGTAGCTGCTATGGTGGTAATTTGATTTGGAACACTGCTGAAAAAGCCATTATAGGGGTGGCAAGACACTTAGCCAGTACCTGGAAACCCAGGGCTGACAGATGCAGGCCATCGGTGGAAAGCCATCGCAGTCTGTCAATCTTCCCATCCCAAGCAGACAGATACTGGATCCCATGAGAGTGACACCAGACACATAAACCAATTCTTGAAGTCAATCATTTGCTGTTTGTACTGCGGTATCATTCAAGGTGACAATAGTATACTGCTCAGAGCTACTGCCGTACCTACCTGGCCAACATAATCTGAGACCTCCACCATGTCTCCTCTCATATAGTCCATGGATGTGCATCTCAGGACATCCACACACACATGGACAATGACAGAATGATACTTGTAGTTGTTGCAGAGTGACCTGACTGGGTGCGTTATGTGTTGGATTCTGGCACCTGACAGAAATCTGACTGTTACCTCCTCCATGTTCAAACTAGTGAGTGGGACATCTGTGTGCCTCACAATTGAGTCATCTATGATTGCTTTATCAGGCAAGGTGGTTAGTCTTTGAGGCTTAGGTTGAGGGACACACTGTGTAGGTAAGATATGTGCCCTGTGGTATGTGTTGTGTTGTGATGGTTGAGTGGGTGTCTGTCTTGGTGGTCTCCATGGTTTGTGTAAATGTCTATTGAGTGCCACTGTGAAGGTGGGTGTGTGGTTATTGTTTGTATGTCAGAGCTGTGATTGTGTGTGTTCTGGAGGGGTATGTGTTCCATGTGGTGTGTTGCAAGTGTTGACCCTTCTCGTCTTGACCAGCTAGTCCGGTCTTCACTGGAGATTGCATATCTTCCAATTTGGTGATATAGTGGTATATCTCACAAGTCTGAGTATTGGGAGTTTAGAGTAGAGGGTTGTCGGTGTACATGAGGCAGTTGCAACAGTACCTCAGAATGCCCAAGTGTACCAGGTTAATGGGCAAAAGCACAGATAACTGCACTTTAATCATGCCAGGAGGGATGATCATAACTACTAAGTACTGGAGCTAATTCTGTGAGGAACAACTACTGCTGATGGCTCTTAGGGCTGCTAGAATACTTGATAAATACATCTGTTGAAGTGCAAAGCTATTAGGCTATTTGAAGTTCAGGAAAGAAAGAAAGAACTAGCAAGATCTATGGGAAAATCTGAAGACATACTTTCTGGCACCTGTAACAGTTTATCTTAGCTGTGCAGTTATCAGCAACTTTGGCCAGCTATCAGACAAGTAAGCTTTGTAGCACATGCGATAACTGTGCAAAATTATAGTACAAATAAGTAGATCGGCAGGGGTTCTAATCTCAACACTGGCATGTGTGTGTGTGTGTGAGAATCAAATGCTGTATGGATTATACCATTTTGATTGGTGTACCACGCTGCAAACATTCCATCACCCTACTAGGCCTGCTGATGGCATTCACCTTAGAAGTACCTTGGGACTAGAAGAAATCATGTAAGTTCTGTGGCACATCAGATAACTGTGTAGTGCTATAGTAGAAATAACTAGATAGGTAGGGGATCTAATCTCAATACTGGCGAATATGTGTGTGTGTGTGTGTGTGTGTGTGTGTGTGTGTGTGTGTGTGTGTGTGTGTGTGTGTGTGAGAGAGAGAGAGAATCATATACTGTGTGGGTTATACCATTTTGATTTCTGTACCACCCTGTAAATGTCCCATCACCCTACTTTACTAGGCCTGCTGATGTCATTCACCTTAGAAGTACTTTGGGAATAGAAAAAATGATATAAGCTCCGTGGTGCATCTGCTAACTGCATAACGCTATAGTAGAAATAACTAGAAAGGTAGGGGTTTTAATCTCACTACTGGCAACTGTGTGTATGTCTTTGGGTGAAGATCATATCCTGGTTGGCTGATACCATTTTGATTAGTGTACCATCCACACCTGTTTACCATCTCCCGATGGCATTACTTAATATAGCATAGTAATGGCATCTGCCTCACATGCAGCATGTTAAACCATTGTGCAGGCCATACCAGTCCTTTGTACAGATGTCTATGGAATATCCAGATGTTTAGGTTCATAGGCTCATAGGTGTGTATAGGCTAATGGCCCTGGAGCCTTTACAAGCCTAGCCCATAGTATTACCCTGGCAGCATGCCACTCGACATTAGTTCCCAGTGCCTCTGTTGAGTAGAGCTACTGGAGTGAAACCTGGGGTGAATTTTCTATTTCCCATCCATTCATTAATATTTCTCTTGAAGAGGGGCAGTGAGGTGCTCTGTTTGACATGAATGGTAACTCTATTCCATAGCATGGACAGTCTCTGGGTTATGAACCTGTCCGTCCAGCATGTTCTGTTGATTGTGGTAATGAGGTTGAGGTCTCTGGAATGTGTGATACGGAGGGATTGGGATTTCTATAGATGTAGCATTTCTAACAGACCTGGGTCAGACATGCCTTTGTAAGTCAAGCAGAGATTGTCTCTAAGTAGACTTTACGAGACAGAGAATAGTTGGCGTCATTTGAGTCTGTCCATATAGGACAACTGTTTAAGGCCTAGGATCATCTTTGGGAGGTACTTTTGTGGACTCTCCATTGTTGGAGGTGTCTAGTGAGGTACATGCCAAATGGGGCATTGTACTCGATGACTGGCCTAATGAGGGAAGAGTAGAGGGAGACAATGACCTCTTTCTTCCTGGATGCAAAGCCCTGAGTAATGACATGTGCCACATAGAAGGACTTTCTGACCACAGTGGCAATGTGGTGGTCAAAAGAGAGGTTGCTGTAAACCTGTGTTCCCAGATATCTTATAATTCCTTCTGTATTCAGAAAACTACCATTGATATTGTAATTTATTGGAACCAAGTTTTTCCCAAAGGGGATGATGACACATTTTTTTGGCATTGAGCTTAAGGCCATGTTTCTGACAGCAGTTGTTGGTCTCAGTGAGGCTTTCTGCAGGATGTCAACATCACTTGGGGAGTTAATAATAGCTCCCAATTTTCAATCATCTGCGAACTTTGTCAACCAGAGTCCCTTCATGTTGGCCTGGTCTTCAGAGAAGTAGATACCAAACAGGATAGGACCCAGGACCAAACCCTGTGGGACTCCACTCATGACCGGTCGGCAATCTGACTTGGAGTCAACTACTTTCACACTGTGGGTTCTCTCTGTGAGCCAGTTTGCAACCCACCTAGTGATAGAGGGGTTGATACATAGCTTAGTGAATTTTTCTATGATTCCTGCGTGGAGAATGGTATAAAAGGCCTTGGTGAGATCAAGGTAAGTTGTATGAACCACATTGCCTTCATCCCCAGCTCTGGTGACTGACTCAAAGAAGTTGACCTGGTTGAGCAGGCATGATCTACCCTTCACAAAATCAAACTGTGTGGGATCCAGAGTTGGGAGATGACCTATATTTTTGTATTAGGTCCATGATGATGCATTCCATAGCTTTGCATATCAGACTTGTCAGGCTAATGGGGTGATAGTTTCCAGGGTCTGTAGTCGCTCCTCTTTGTGGAGAGGAACGACTGTAGCAGTGTGCCATTCAGTAGGGACAAAGCTTGAGGTGAGGCTGTAATTGAACAGGGAACACAGGTGTGGTGCCAGTTCACTCTGTAGTCCATGCAGAACACAGCCAGAGATATTTTCAGGTCCCATAGAAGCTGTATTCTTGGAGGTGGATGGTGCTGTTTTAACCTGAGCAGCAGTAATATTGGGTGCCTGGCAATCTACTGTTATTGTAATTGGTCCTTTGGTGGGGAGAGGGGTAAAGTTGGCACTGAATCTGTCATCTAGTATATTGGCAATATCTGTTGGCTCAGTATAGGAAGTACCATTGTGCAGTAGCTCAGAGCAAATCTGGGTATTGCTGTGGAGATTCTTTATATAACTATAGAAGGCCATGTGGTTGTCTTTACTATCTGCTGCAATTCTGTTCTCATAGCTAGGTTTAGAGGATATGATGAGTGATCTCAACCTTTTATTGAGGCTGATAAGGGAGTTTTTCCAGTCTTGGGACTTCACCTTATTCCGCATCAGTTTCTTTTTTCTGTTGTAGAGTTTGTTTATGGCAAGGGACCAATAGAAACACAAAAAAATGCAGAACAGTAAGGAAAAATTATTTACTGGTGCATCCGGTACCACAGCTTATGCCTTCAAGGAATAATTAACACACCATACAGCACATATTTTATACATCCCTTAATTACATTATTAATTAATTAATTAACCAGTTCCCATTGTCTTAAATAAAGACATATAAATATTTAAAGTGCATTGCTGCATGAGTAGTTTTCCCAGTTAATGGAGGGGTAGTTGAAGTCACCCAGTATGAGAGTGTTAGGGTGTACCCTAATATTCTCCAGGGTGCTTAGGAATGTGGACTGTGAGTTTTGGGACATAGTTGGGGACCTATAGCAGGCTATGACCTGAATTGCTGTCTTACCCAGTGTTAGCTGCACCTGAAGTATCTCTGATGTGTTATGTTGGGCTACCAGTCTGGATGTGTGCTCATCTTTTATGAATATGGAAACACCACTGCCTTTGGAGCTTTGGTCCAAGTTCTTGGGCCTTAAGGTGTGAAAGGAGTTATAGCCTGGTAGTGCAAGGGTGCTTTCTGCTGCTTTGAACCAGGTCTCTGTTACACCACAAATGTTGATGTTCTCCATTTTAAGGGGTGCTTCGAGCGAGTGCATTTTGAGATTTACACTTCTGGCACTGAGCAGCATGATCCTCAGCTTGCATTTGTTTGCAGCTGTTATGGTAGTAATTTGGTCTTTGGAACACAGCCTAATAAAGGGACTATAGGAGTGGCAAGAGCCTTAACCAGTATCCAGAAGCCCAGGGGTGACAGATGCAGGCCATCTCTGGCAAAGCATTGAGGTCTCTCAGTCATGTCATCCTAGGCAGACAGACACTGGATCCCCTTGGAATGACACCAGAAACTTAGCCATTTGTTGAAATCAATCATTTTCTACTTGTACTGTAGTATCATTCTGGGTGATGGAAGGATGCTGTTCAGGGCTAGGGTCACACCTGCCTGGGCTACATAATCTGAAAGCTACTCCATGTCTCTTTTCATGTAGTCCAGGGAGGTACATCTCAGGTCATTCACACCCACATGTAAAATGACAGAGTCATATTTGTACCTGTTGTTGAGGGACCTGAGTACGTCTGTTATGTGGCAGATCCTCGCACCTGACAGGCAGCTGAATGTTACTTTCTCCTTATTCAGCCTAGTGAGTGGGACATCAGTGTGCCTCATTATCGAGTCACCTATGACTAGTGTGTTGGGCATGTTGTTTTGCCATAGGGGCTTTGGTTGAGTGGCACATTGTTTAGGAAAGTTATGTGTTTCATGACTGGTGTTGTGTTGTGGTGGTCAAGTGCATTTCTGCCTTGGAGGCCTCTGCTTTTTGGGCAGATTTTTAATGAGAGCCTCCGCGAAGGTGTGCATGTGCTTTATGTTTTTATGTGAAGGCAGTGCTGGTGTGTGTTTTGAAGGGCTATGTGTTCCATGTGGTACGTGCAAGTGATGACCTACTCCTCTTGACCAGCTATTCTAGTCTTGGCAGGAGAGTGTGCAGCTTCCAATTTGGATATATAAATGCATCTCTCACAAGTCTGAGTGTTGGGAGGTAAGATGAAAGGGTTGTCAGTGTACATGAGGCAGTTGCTACATTGCCTCAGGATGCCCAAATCCACCTGGTTAATAGGAGAAACCACAAGGAACTGACCTTTAGACATGCCTGGAGGGGTGAGCATTAATAATAAGTACTGGAACTGTTTCCTTGTAGAATGTTTAGTGCTGGTAGCACTTTTGTGTGCTACAATAATTGCTACAAGAAGTCTGGTAAAGTGGTAGACTAATAAGTTAGTAAAAGTGCAGGCGATAAAAGGACTAGCAGATCTAAGGGAACAATTGAAGAGCAGACTTTTTGGCACCACTCAGAAGCTTACAAACAGTCCTGAATACATCAAAGCTGTATCTGGACTAGACTAGTTACAGGAAAGGCAGAAAACAAGCTTAGACCTATTTTTTGGTAAACTATATGTGGTCTGTGTCCCTTAACAATGCCCATGTATGTGATATCATTGCCAAATTGGTGGCAGTGAGGGTAGAGACACACATGTCAGCATCATGCATCATACCTGACTGAAACATCCTGCTGATACAACGTCTGCTACACTATCACTTATCCAGGCTTGTAGAAGCAATACATGACTCCACATCCTATGTGTGGTGGGCTATCTCACCATCCATGGAGGCATTCAGAACATTACATGTTGGAAGAGATAGTGTATCATGTCCCATGTAAATAATCTATGTGGGGCATGTCATTTGTATGTAGTAATACAGTACATAATGGTGGAAATGTAGGTTTACTAATCTGTGCTTTGCTAACTGTGTTTATGTTACTGTGTCCACATCCCGGGTGTCAGCACTTACTGTATGTATGTAGAGGATATACCATTTTATCTCCCTGTTCTACCCAGTGGACTTATGAATACATACCATAGACCTGTTATAGACAGCATCATGCATGCCCTCATCAACAGCATCAGGGTTGAGTGTATGGTAAAGAAATTGCAGGGCCAACAGGTGTTGATACGTGAATCTGTTGGAGCTAATGTAATGGCTATGCATGTGAGAGACCAGCTGACAGTACTGCAGTAACCTGTTCTGTATGTATGAGGCTGTGGTAGTACACAAAACTGAGCTGACATGTTTTAAGGCTAGCTATCTGTGACAAGGGGTATGTATGCAAAGTCATACTGTCTGACAGCAGTAGCCATCACACACTGCTGCATGCATACACACCTGGTACATGTGCATATAAAGCTGTACTTTGCCTATGACACGGTTGGTGTATTCCCAGTCTGCCATACTCCCTCTTGGGAATGTCTGCACGGCCACAGCCTGCACACACACACACACACACACACACACACACACACACACACACACACACACACACACACACACACACACACACACACACACACACACACACACCTGGAGCAGAAACTGAATACAGCATGTCCGACTACATTCAGTCAGTGGTACTAACAGCAATAATGCATCCTGGCTAATAAGGTACATACACCTGTATGTGTACCCATAACAAATGTAAGCAGACAGCACCTTACATAGTATTTCATAGCTACACTGTACTATATTCAGCCTGTGCATCAGACCCATATTAGCATGTCCCTGCATTGATGTTATGGATGACAGGGATGTTGCACAGATATCAGCATATGCACAGAGTGTGGTGTGGGTTGGACAGAGGCCTAGGCTGTGTCATACAGCTGACATCTTGCGTGTTTGTTTGGAGGAGTATCCAATAGATGGGCTGTGCAGAGGTGCTGAGTGTGTCTGGAGTTGACCTGCCTGTGATACAGATGTGTGTGTGTGTGTGTGTGTGTGTGTGTGTGTGTGTGTGTGTGTGTGTGTGTGTGTGTGTGCACAGTCACAACATGGGGCTGCCCTACACAGGGGTATGTTGGACAGCTGTGTATTGTACAAGGCAGGGTGTCCAGGTCACTGTCTCTGGCCATGGGCACGGGAACTGGTCCTGCCAGGGGAATCACTGGCACCACCAGACCCAAGGCTAGATGCAGTATGCCTTCCTGATGGTGACTGCTGTCTGCTGGATCTGTGTCCTTGACAGGACTGGGAAGGACTACATGGCCATGGCCTGCTTTTGTGTAACTGCTGGTGTTACTGCCACTAAGGGAGTGTGAAGGTGCATGGCTCCATAGACTCTCAGCTGTTGTTGGTGATGACCTACATCCACATGGCTGAAGCCCATCTCCCAACACATGCTCTAGCACAGACATGCCATGGTCGAGGATTACCAAGGTCTCACCCCACCGTCTATTCATGACCTCAGTATTTTGATGTGTGGCCTCAACAAGGTCATGTATGTCACCACATAAATCAGGGAGAGTTGCATACACCACCCTGAGTATGTGTGTGTGGTAGCACTCACTATGTTCCTGTGCATCCATGACAGCCTGGAACATGCCTCTGGTGGCTCGTTCTGTGGCACTTGCAACAGTGGCCCAATGAGCAGCATTCCTCCTGCAAGCACCCCTGTTCATCCGCCTGTGTGGGACCTCACCTGCATTCTGGCTATGGCCAGTGTCTACACTCACACCTGCCATAGGCAGCACACTAGACTGTTGAATGCCACTACCTGCCAACTGTCCATAATCTGTGATCACTGGTTATGGGATAAGTGTGGGCATTGTCACTGTGTGCAGGGATGGTGTGGAAAAATGTGGGATGCTAACCAATGGCACAGAATCAGCCCCTGACAACCCCACCTGCACCTCGCTATTCCTATCATCATTGTAAGAGTCTGCAGAGATAATGACATCAGTTTTCAAAAGGGGTAGAGCCCAAACCCCATTGCCACCTGTGAGGGGAAGATAACATATGTACATTAATACCTGCACTTTGACACTGGCTGGTACACACACACACACACACACACACACACACACACACACACACACACACACACACACACACACACACACGCACACACACACGAGCGCACACATGCACACACACAAATGAGTGCACACACGCACACACACATGCGCTCGTGCATGCACACACACACACACACACACACACACACACACACACACACACACACACACACACACACACACACACACACACGTACAGGTGAGGTGACACAAATCTGTTACACAGACCACACATTACCCAAATGGTGACATGCATGAAACACGGCCCTCAACATTATGCATTGCAGCCAGTTTTACTACATGTAACTAACAATATAGAGCTCTGGGATAAGTGATTAGTGTTAGTATGTGATGGACATTCCCCAGCACAGACTGCACCCATGTACACATCATTGTTGTTCGCCTGTATAGCACAGTGGCAAGTACTACAGAACATACCTCACAACTGTACAGATCCTCACAGGATGTGTAGAAGTCTGGCTCATATGTTTGCTCAATTTCTCATAACCCCTGTGTTTCTCTGATACATAAGTGGAATGATCTAAGGAGTGACATCACTGATTAATGACATACATTTGAGTGTTAGACCTCCAAACCAGTAGTGAATGTATGGTCACACAATTCCTCTTACACCACCAACCCTCTAAGCTTACAGTGGATATAATAAGTGTACACAACCCTGTTAACATGCCATGTTCTTGTAATATAGAAGATGAGACAGCAATAATGCATTCAAATATGTTACCCATAGTTCGACATATGACCTGTGCAATCCAATTGATAAACACGCACGTGTTACGTGTAAAATATAATGACTGCAATATGTACAATATGGTGATTGTATAAGTGTCCACTCCCTTAAAATGATACTTTGTTGAAGCACCTTGTAAGTGACTTACAGCATTCACTCTTCTTGTGAAGGTGTTTATCAGCACAGCACATCCTGACTTGGCATTATTTGGCCACTCTTCCATACAAAGGTCACCCAACTCTGTCAGATTGCAAGGGCAGCTCATGTGCACAGCCCTCGTCAGGTCACACTGATGGTTTTCTATCTGGTGTAGGTCTAGGCTCCAGCTGGGCCAATCCCTAACCATGAGTGTGTTCAGGTGGAGCCATTCTTAGGTAGCTTTGGCTGTATGCTTTGGGTCTTCGTCATGTTGAAGGCTGACACACCTCCCCATCCTCAGAGTTCTTGCAGATGCCTGATGAATTTTGGGGAGATGTGGGTGTTATTTGGGAATGTTCAGAATTCCCACCACCATGACTACAGGCCCTGTTCTGGATTTGGAACGGCATCCCCACAATGGGCCACTGCCACCAGTGTGAGTCACCATGGGGATGTTGGTCTTCAGGTTATGAGAGGTGTTGCTTGCGCACCATACATACTTTTTTGTATTGCGGCTGTGAGGATGATCCATAGTCTCATTACACCATAACACATTTTCAGGCATGCCTTGGGGAGACATGGTGTGCTGTATTGCAAATTGTATCCACCACTGGATTTTTTTTGGTGTGGGGAAATGCTTCCATCTTCTGACCCTACCCCATAGGCCAGACATATACAGAATACGGAAGAGTGTTCCCTCAGGTAGTACACAACACTAGTACTAGCAAGAGATTCCTGCAACTCCCTCAGTGTTGCTGTATGTCCCCTGGCAGCCTCCATGACCAGGTCTTGACATGTATTGTCATCATTTTTGGAGGGATGTCAATTTCTTTTCCACAGCACTGCTGTTCCATATTCAATCCATCTTTTGACAACTGTCTCCACTGTGTTCCTTGATGTATGCAATGCTGTGGTAATGTTGTTGTACCCTACTCTTGACTGATACCGTTCAAATATGAGATCCCTTTGCTGCTTTGTAAGCTGTCTGCAAGCCATGGCAGTTGTTATTGCAGGCAACTGAGCAAATGGCATGATTATCCCACTTGGACAGCAGACTGTTATTTGGTGTTACTCAGAGTGCCTTTATTTGATGGCAGGTGTGTACCCAAGCAGACTGTATGCTGTTTGTAAATCACAAGCTGCTGCAATAACATATTATTTGAAAGGTATGCACACATATGTATCCAGCTTATTGTCAGGTTTGTATACTCCTTATTTGGTGCCCAACAGATTGATTGGTTTTACAAGTGAATTGTTCATGTCATAGGTCACATTTCAGTTTGGAAAAGGTGTAGACTGACATATTGTGGTCTCAGTTTTTATATATATATATATATATATATATATATATATATATATCTATATATCACAAACACATGGCATCTTTACAGGGGTGTATACACTGTTTATATCCACTATATGACAGTAATGTTTCACACACGTCCCTACCTTAGGCTGTTTCTCCCCCCATTTTGTTGGTCTTAATCCAGAAGTCTGACAGGTCATGAGGTATGCTACAGAGATGTTACATTCTCATCAGATAGGCCTCCATGGTGACCACTGTGATGTAATGCAGTTAAGCAAAATACATGTGAGCATGCACATAAAGCAATATGGCTATGAGTGACAGTTGTGTGCTTGGTACATTGCATGGTCTTCACATGCCTGAGATATTGGCAAACCACAACAGAACAACTGCATACTCACCAGCTGCAGGCTGCCATCCCACATGCAGACCGGAGGGACCTAGGTAGTTGTGGGACAGAAGTATAGTCAGCAGACCCACATGTGGCATTGGTACTGGATGGATGCAGCATGTCTGCACATTTACAATACAACCCTCAATACTACACAATTTGCTGTCCTTCACCATAGATGTGCATGTCTGTGTATTAAAAAAAAAATCCATAACTGCAATCTGACCTGACACATGCATGTAGATATTCTATAATTACAAGTATGTCTTCTACACTAGTCTAGTAATCTACACTGAGAACTTACCTGCACACCCCTTGTCCATTGTCTGGGTGCCACCCACCGCCAGTATGTGTGGGGGTCTGTACTCTGATATTGTACTGGGATAGGTACCCCAAGGTACCTGAGGAGCTCCTCGATGGGTTTCAGTGGGGCTGCATAGCCAGGCCCACACCTCTGGCTGTGCAGTCCCTGTCAACTGCAGTAGACCTTTGCCAGGCATGGCATATGAGGTCACTTTAACGATGCCGGACCTGCTCATATGTACATGCATGCAGGCCAACATCAATTACCCTGTGGAGAAGGTCGTCTCACAGGCAAGTCCTCTCCTGCAGATCTTGTGGGCTGCAGCTAAACATTATGGCCATACCTCCCAACCATACCGAATTACTCAATTTTGCCTGTGTTTTAGGGTCTAAATGAAGGGGTGCCATGATTCCCGAGGGGCACGCCTTCATTTCCGATTTTTTTTTTTGTTGGTTTATGTTTGTTTCTTAAGTTTTTCAAATACCACACTGTCACAGCTGACTTCATCATGTGCACGACGATGTCAGCTCCGTCAGGGCTACCAGTCGGAATTGAGCTCAAGGAGCTCACATTGTCATTTCCAGCTGGTCTGGCTGCAAATGCGAGTGGGAAATCATTTTGGATTACAGCAGCAGTACTCGTTTGGGGAAATCATTTAATTACAGAAGCAGTATTAGTTCATTTGATTCCGTTAATTACAGCAGCAGTACTAGTTCATTTGGAGCAGTGGCACTCATTCGTTGGGTTGGATTCCACCAGGGAATGATTGAATCAAGCTGCAGCAGCACTTGTTCATTGGATTCCATTTAGAATCAAGTGGACTGCAGCAGCACACGTCCGTTTATGTTTGGGGAATAATCAAAATAACTCAAGTAAGTGATGTCTGTGTGCATGTGTGTGTGTGTGTGTGTGTGTTTGTGTATGTGTGTGTGTGTGTGTGTGTGTGACCTGGTGGCTAGAGGTATTTCATGCTCAAACCCTCTACCTTCGGTACAGGGTAAAAAGAGCCTAAAATCCCTAGCTACCACCATTTCTGGGCTTTGTCCAGATTTGTTGTGCTAAGAGCTGAGAAGAGCTATGGTGAAAAGTGAGAACAGAATTTGTATTCCCCCATATTGGCCTTGTCCAGGTTTTTTGTGCTAAGAGGTTGAGAGCTATAGTGAGAAGTGAGAACTGAATTCACTAAATGATAGCAATTAAGTTTCAGTCTTACTATTTTTTTAGGAAACTGCTGATTTCATATAGTGGTATGTTGCTCTAACTGTAGTGCATAGGGTCCTGGGTTCAAGATTTGCCAGTGAAAATGCATGGTGGTAATGCAACATTTTTTTTTGCAACTTTCCAAAATTATACAAGCAATGTTTAAAATGTGTCCCTACCCTGGTAAGTCCCTAGCTGCCACCACTTGTGAGCTTTGTCCAGGTTTTTTGTTCTAAGAGATGAGAGCTATGGTGAGAAGTGAGAACTGAATTTGTATTCTCCCATTATTGGCTTTGTTTGTCCAGGTTTCTTGTGCTGAGGTTGAGAGCTATGGTGAAAAGTGAGAACTGAATTCACTAAATGATAGCCATTAAGTTTCAGTCTTCCTTTTTTCAGAAAACTGCTGATTTGGCATAGTGGTATGTTGCTCTGACTGTAGTGCATAGGGTCCTGGGTTCAAGACTTGCCAGTGACATGCATGGTGGTAACACAGCATTTTATTCTAGCAACTTTCCAAAATTATACAAGCAATGTTTAAAATTTGTCCCTGGATTTTGACCCCCCCCCAAAAAAAAAACTGAAGTTGAAAATAAGTGCAAGAAGCTGTGCAAGATGCCTATGGCTTACACTACTGTCATTCTATTTATATTGTGGGTGTGAAAGTAGACTTTTATGATGGTAATGTACTGAATTGGGCAGTTTTGTCATTATTGGTTCATGCATTTTTTTTTATTGCCTACAGTACAGCCTACTGGAAAAATGTTCAAACAATAAATTTAAAATGTGCTCTGTGATTTGTCTAACAAGTGTGTTGTATTATACAATGAATATAACTTAATAAAGTCAGGAAGGTGTATCAAAGAAAAGAACACATGTACGTTTCTTGTTTCGTGTGCAAGGGGCCAATGATTTGAAAATGGCCCAAAGGTAATCTTTATCCACCACTGGCCAGAGGGATTTTCTTTGGATGTGATGTGGGTTTCAATGCTATTTCAATGAATGTGAGTTTCAAGGGCAGAGAAGTTTTAATGCCAAGTCTATTTGCATTGAGACAGTATCGTTTTGTTTAGCAGATGTCTGTTAGTGTTTGTGCATTGTTGTGCTGCAAAATGTAAAAATAAAATCCAAATAATCATTGTAGAAGTAAAGAAGTATGCACACATTAGTGTTTATGGTAAATGGGGTGAAATCGCCAGGTAATGGGAAATTGGATTGGCTTTAGGAGGACTCTGGTGCCATATTTTGGTTGTCTGTTCTTCAGTTTGCATTTGAAAGTTGGTATCCCACAATTCCATTGGTGTGGGTGGAGTTACGTGATTATGTATGTAAATTAGATGTTAATCAGTGTGCAGATTTGTACCTATTTTTCATGGGCCTTGTCCAGATTTTTGATGTTTCCAGGTTGAGAGGTATGATTATGGCATGGTTCTATGGTATGGCTTCTATGATTATATTTGTCTCAGCCCCTGAGAAAGTTGACCTTTGCTGATGCAACATTGCACCTGGAAGACATAAAAGGGAGACACATCACAGGACCTCATACATTTGGCAACAGTGTGTGCAGAACCTGCACAGCTACATTGAATACCAGTAGCCACCACTCACAGCCACACCATACCCCTGTAATGTATCAGCACTGTATCTGCATGTATTGCACTGCGATACTAAAGTGTCATATTCCCCCCCAATGAGGGCTAGTTAATTTCATAATCCTGTACTCCTTATTCATGTCTGTGTAGAGGGATGACATTGGCCATCTTCCATGTGGATGGGGTGTGGATGGTGCCAAGGCTTGATGTTACTACAGTGTGTAATGGAGCTGGGAGAACATGCCTGAGTTCATGTAGGATACAGACAAGGATGTTATCAGGTCCCATGGATATTTAAGTTTGTTGCCTTTCAATAGGCAATATGTGCCTGCTCACTGGTGATGTGGGGAGGGGTGTGGGTGCTGTGCATATCCACCTATAGTGATGCTGAGCCAGGGGGTGATGTTTGCCCTAAACCTATCTGCAGCAGGTTGGCTATAGCTATGTTGTGTGTGTATGTGGTCTGATTGGCCACCATTACAGGGTGAGTTGTTTTGCTGCCTCAGAGATTGGAGACATATGTGAAGATGGCCTTGTGATTGACCTTGGTGGATGTGTCCAATCTGTACTCATAGTTAGCCTTACAGTACTCTACCTGTGACCTTATCTGCTTGATCAGACAAAGGCTGACTTGATGCCAAGTTGGTGCATGCTCCTGATTTTCCCTGTACAGCCAATATAGGGATCAAGTCTGTGGTTTGTGTATTGCTGCTGTCCACCACAGACATTCAGCCTACCTTGAGGGGGTTGATGTTGTCCTGTTGGGTATTGCTGAGGCCATAAAGCTATGTAGGTGCCCACATAGTATTGTGTTGTGGGTCTGGACACAGCTGCTAGTTCCAACATATGGGATCCCCTTTCTGTGGGCCTTGTCCATTTCCCTTGCCTGTACATGGAGAATTTTGGAGGTGTGGTGGCTACTGTTTCACAGACTGTAGGTGGAAATACCTCACAGGACAGGACATGTGGAGACAGCCCAATAACATGGGGGACAAAGCTCCCAAACTTTGGTACAGATTGTATGTCATTATTGCTGTTATACATATGGAGAGCTGCTACATTGCCAGGGTTTGTGTCGACATGCATTTACTGGGTGACTTGACATCTGATAGTGATATACCTCTGACATACCTCTCAACTGGCATGTTGTCCACAGACTGGGTACATTTGCCTATTATGCTTGGTCTGTTCCTCAAACAACATCTGTTTTTGTGGGGTTGGTAGGATAATGTGAGGATTGTAGTCAGTAAGTGTTGACATCCATTGGTGTTCCAGACATCATATCCTTCAGGGATGTTATGTTACAACAACACATATCACCAGCTACTGTTTCAGTTTGTTAACACCATTATGCATGATATGTCCCTCTTTCCAGCCCTCTGTCCCACAAGTATGCCATGTGTTGTCAACATGTTCTGCACTACAAGGTGCAGTGTTATGGTATATCATTAATTACCAACTGCACTCCAGTTATCATGCCACTGACCTGACAGATTCCTGGCCATGGTATGCAGCGGTGGCCAGGGTTATGGGTCCACACCCTGGTAATCCTGTGGAAATCTGCCCATATGAAAGTTATGTATGTCTGGCCATTGTGAACAGACTGCCAAGACTGGGTAGCAGTGTTATGCATATATGTTTGTTTGGCTGGGTAGGGACAGTAGCAGATGTGAGTACCATACATCCTTTACCTATCCGACTCTGCATGCTGCTATGGGTGCTGGCGGTCTATCAGGTCTGTATTCTCATAGGGGCTGACTGATATGTCCTGTAGCACCTCAGGATTCCCAGTACACAGTGAATTTGGGCAGTATATGTAAGGGTAATGTGTGAGTGGCAAATGGTATGTGGCTGCTCACACAGTATTACACTGTCATGTTCAGTTTGCTTACTAGTATGTCGCTGTGACTGTGGTACTCTTGTTTGGGGGTAGGCACTTGCACACCAGTGTCTGTTTTCCACCAGTGTTATATCCCTGTAGTGCCTGTTATATTTGCTACTGCATGTGCACAGCCCCAGAGCTGGACCTAGGTAGTGTTATGTCAGTCTGATTGTAGTTTGGATATTGCTCGGTAGCTCAGTTTAGTTTCCCTAATGCGGTATGTACACATATTTGTAGAATGTCCAATTGTCTGGCCAATATCTTTGGTCTGATCCCCATGACTGTTATGTATGCATGACATGTCAATGAGATGATGTGGGGATTGAGGTCAGTAACTAATGAGAAGCAACTGAGTCCTGGAATTATGATATTTCAGTTGATATATATTAGGACATACACTGTTACTACATGAACTTTCTCAGCTTCTCTACTGACGTATTTTGGACATGTCCCTATTTTCAGGCCTTTGCCCCCCCCCCCACTTTGTCAGGCTGGGTCCAAATTCATTGCACTAAGGGGTTCTGAGCATAGCTCTCCACTGCCAGAATTTTCATAGAATGTCCAGATGTTTGGACCATACTTTTGTTCAGTTCTACAGTGTATTTCTATTTGTCTGGTTAGTGGTGATCCAATGATTTATTTCAGTAAATAAATGACATTACATTTCAGTTTCCATCCTCATATCTTTCAGTAATTGCCTGCTGAAACACACACCGTTGCTGTAACACATCTTCATTTGTAACAGGGATTTTTTTAAATATGTCCGTATATGTGGCCCATCCCTTCGCTTTTACAGCCTTTGTACAGGTTGAGAACGGTGGTTCTGAGGTATAACTGCACTACATGTTATATACATACACACACACACACACACACACACACACACACACACACACACACACACACACACACACACACACACACATATATATATATATTTTTTTTTAATGTGTATCTATATTATGACTCTACTTTTTCATATATATGTTTCAGCAGGTATATATATATATATATATATATATATATATATATATATATATGTATGTGTGTGTGTGTGTGTGTGTGTGTGTGTGTGCATGTGCATGTGCATGTGTGTGTGTGTGTGTGTGTGTGTGTGTGTGTGTGTGTGTGTGTGTGTGTGTGTGTGGGTGGAAGTGTATACCCACACAGGGTCCAACAGAGTGAAAATTGTATCATATTCTACCATCAAAAGTATGATGTTGTTAATATCACCAAAAATTCCTGCAGCATGACTGCCAGAATTCCCAGTTCTTTTTCAATTTCTCAGTGATCTACTTTACCTGGAACTGGTGTGCCTGCTCAGCAATAAAAACAATGTTTCTCAGAATACACAGTGATTAAATGTTAATTGTGGAGGTTAAAGGCGAAGGACAGTGCTAGCGTACTGAATATAAATGCACACAAATAAACAGATGGGCAGCATTAACAGGTAGTGCAGTCTTAAAGCAGAGTACCAGAGGAGTGAAGGCCTTAGGTGGGACAAAAGTACAGGTGGTGAGTACAGGGAGAAAAACATACACAACTTAGCCACAGACTGAGAGCTAGTGGACATCCAGAAATTATGGTGGACAATGGATGGACACATGCAGGTTAAACAGATGGTGATGGAAATGGGTGGACAATGAACAACATATGGCGATGACACAAAAGGGAGAAGTAATGCCAGGATGGGAATAGGGTGGGCTGCCATACCAGGCCAGTAGGCAACAGTCCCATATATCACACACCTGGGGTAACCAAGGCCATTGGGCCACCTGTTTCTCTGTTGGCCTGATGGCTGTAGCCCACTGGTCAAGTGCCTCATCAAGCCATTCCATAATGTACACCATGTTGCTAACCTAAGTGTCTGAGTACTGGTGTATATCAGCAACCACCAGCCTTGGCAATACTGTTATGTCACCACATAAAACCACTAAATTATATGTTTTGTCTGCACAGCTATCATCACCTTGGGGAAGTGATGCTTGGGGAGATTTATAAGCCAGTAGTATGATGTGCTACTGCAGGTCTTCCACATGCATGAGCTGCATGTAGTAGCCTAAGGTGGGGCAAACCAGTATGTTTGAAACCAGATGTTCAGGACATAATGTAGAATGTAAATGCCATAAAAGAACAAGATAGTTTCTTACAACAGGTACACAGCATGTTTACAGATAGTTTTCCCATGCAAAACAAAGGGCTCAAGACATTGTGGTTGACAGGGTTTACCCCAAGTTTCAGACAACCAATACAGCATCAGCTGGCAGATATTCAAGAGTTTTTGGTGTCACTCACTGGGTGGGAGGATTGGCTGTTTATAACAATTTAATTTCTCCAAGTCTTTCAGGTTTATAAAACTATGACAGGAATGGACCTCATTCCTAAGTCAAGGTATGATTATAGTTCGTGAAATTAGCATTGTTTCAGTCTTTGATATTAGTCAAAAGTGCTCTTTACAGCACCTGCAATATGCTTAGAATTGGTTCCTCCTGCAATTCATATGGCATTACATGTTTTAGTAGCATATCTAAATAAGATTGTAAAATCTATTTTATGATACAGATTGTCCCTACTACTATTAGAAGTGCTTGGGTATCCTTCTTCCACATTGCCCTCATTTCTGCAATCCTGGTATTTTATGACTTTCTGTCTCTCTGTATATCAATGATCAATGTTACTTTTGTTTTCTTTTTATGGACTACTATATCTGGTTTTCTCACATCTGCTTTTTGAACTGTTGATAATGGGTAATCCCATGTGATAAAAACTTCATCATTCCCTATAATGCTGTGTGGCTCATGTTTTAATGCTTCTCAGCTGATTTAGTATAGCAATGTTTATACAATCCCCAATGCAACAGTTTTTCCTCATTCATGTGCCTTTCGGTATACAGGCCCCCTGCCATTAGTTTATCATATTCAGCAATAAAATGTGTGACTGTTTCTGGTTCTGCTTTACAGAACCTGCATTTGTTTGCTTCTTCTACATGATCAATAGATTTTGTAAATCAATGTGTATGTAGCTCACTATCCTGGGCCTCTAATATTAACTTTTATCTTTTGGTTTAAATTAACCTCTCCTTAATCATTCCTGTATCAAATCCTCATCATCATGAAGTTGTTTCAGGAGCTTTCTGTACTTGCAACTATATGTCTTTTCCATATTTCTTGCCTTTTCATCGGATCCTTCTCCTTATATTCTTTCTTTTGTTTTTTGACACATTCAGTTGTTGCCTGATTTTTGACTACAGCTATTTTGGTTTCCATTTCTGCTTGACATTGATATTCTTCTGCTAAATTAAACAGGGAAGTCATCTTAGATTTGTTCTCTTCATGTTTTATAACTTTCACTATGTGTGGATCCGGTGAGTTCAGTAGGTATGTATGAGTCCTATGATTGCAGGTCTATACATGTAGGAGACCCATACCTCCTTCAGAATGAGGAATATATAATCTTGGTATAGACTGATTTTAATATATCATTTGATAAGCATGAATCATTTTTTTATGGTTTTCTTGTCCATCTGATCCAATACCTTTGGGGGCCAGTCAATACCCCAAAATAGTAAGTTAGAACAGGAAGAGCCAATTGGTTTATAGCTTAGACTGCTCCTATATGTCAGGGTTGTTTTTGGCATTAATTGTAGTCTTTTAAAACATTCCTTACTGAGTTTTGTTCACGTTTGTTCATATTTTATTGTTAATCCTTCATCAGTTCCCAAATATTTAAACACACCCTCTTTTATATCACACTCCTGTCCCAGACGGATATTCTCTTGATGCTGCAACTTTCCTGCTTTATAGGTCGCCTTTGCACATTTATCAAGACTAAATGACATTCTTATATCATCTGAGAAAGTTTTGATCATTTCCAGTTGTGTTTTCAGCTCCTTATCTAATGAACTATATAGTTTTAAATCATTCACAAAAAGAAGATGAGAAGTCACTCTGGTGTTTTCTGTAATCATGGCCTAATCTGTTAATCAGACAGCTTAATGGGTTAAGGGCAAGACAAAAGAGCAGAAGAAAGTCAACCTGAATAGCCCCCTTTGAACTCATCCCGTGGATAATAATTTGTTTTGATTATGACTTAGCTGCAACGTGGTTTGCCAGTGGAGGATCATGCATAGTGGAACAACAGAGAGCTTGTGTCAGCTGACAATGACATGCTGGCATCATGGTATAATGACATAGTGGTACATTTACACAATCAAGGGGAGGGGGGACTCCATATCCACAGAGACCTTTGTGGAGGATACTGCTAAATGCATGGCCTGAACACAGCCTGGCATAGTTCCTGTCAGAGTCCCACACAGGTTCCTCATCTTTCTCACTAGATGCAGTCTCTGACATGTACATTGCCTTTTATGTTGGCATATTTACCATAAGTAAGAGACACAGGGGATTCTGGCATTGCCATGACTCTCATACTAGCCTTAATATTTGGACCGCATTCAGGATCAGCCAACAGGCTGATGACAGAGCAGTACTCAGAATACTCAGAATCAGCCAGCAAATGTGCAGGTCAATCATCTAGGTGCATGCAGCTGTTGCCCACATCACTGTAGAGCTGATATGTAAGCTTCATGGTATACCAGAAGACATGAACCAACTGCACAGTGTTTTATATACAGGCCAGGCATGTTTTCATCAACCAGAAGAGAAGCTGTGGATAGCAATTAATAAAAATTCAAAGGATTTTATCTGGGAGGGGAAGAGAGCAATAGGCAAGTGGGATAAATTGATCCTTCCAAAAGAACAAGGTGATTTGGATTACCTGAGTTGAAGGAATATTTTAGAGCCACACAGCTACAGCTCCGATACATAGCAGCAGATAGCTATAATTCAAAGTGGAAAGGGATCATGTGGCAGGGTGGTAAGTCAAGAAATAAGGATAGACAGGAGTTTGGATGCAAATCCTTAAGGAAAATAACAATAGCCTTATGGAATATTCATAAAGTAGCAGAAAGTATTTTAAGGACTAAGCCAACATTAGAATGGATAAATAAGATACTGCCAAGAGGGAAGACTGCAATTGGTTTACAGAGTTTAAGCAAGAGGGGGGTGGAATTTACTGGAGAAAACTGGCAAAGGAACCAAGTTATTGGGAGCAAATAATTAAAGTGGGACAGGTAATAGAATGGGAAGAGGCTAAGTAGACATTTGGACTGCAGGCTAGAGGTTGCCTGCCCTATTGATATCAGAGTATAGGCAAAGGGAAAGGAATAGGTAAGTAAAAGACCAGTACTAGTAAAGTTTCTAGTTGAATCTAGAACAAAAGCTGCCATTAAAAAGGGATAATTAGTAGGCCATATACAGTATTGCATGATAACTGTAGGAATCAAACAGAGGAGGTATTAAAGGATTTGGACGAAATACTGGATAAGCAATTCACATTGAAACAATGGGAAGGTATGTGAACAGCTCCAAATATGCAACAAAGTCTAGGATTTTTGGTTGGAAGTCTACGCATAGGTATTTTTATACTCCATGCAGACTCCAAACAATGTTTCCTCAGGCAGATTGCAAATGTTATAAGTGTGATGGAGAAGAAAGTGATAATTGAGAACATATTTTTTGTGATTGTAATCAGTTGGCAGTCTTTATAAATTCTCTGCAGACCACTCTGTCAGAAATACTTGGTGACCAAATTTGTGTAACTAACGAAAAGCTGCAGGGCCAGTGGTGCAGCAGGTATCATCCTCACTTTTGGCAGCCTAAGGCTGTGGGTTCTATTCTCACACCAGATCAATAGGGCATAGCAGCAGTACCAGATAGATAATAAAGCTGTATGCTGGTGAAGCAGCTTGTATTTTTATTTTTTGAAGTTATCTGATGCTGTGGCCAAATTGCCCTTAACAGTATAAATGTCCTCCTAAGTATCCCCTGAAAAGAGGCTACTAGCTTAGTGGGACTAACCTGGTCAACAAATGATTTGAATTAGAAAAATAGCTGCCACCAAATGGAAGTCTCCAGGCCCAAAAAACAAATATAGTCCAAATGTAAATAAACCAAAGAAGGACCAGGAGCAGGCTGCAGATTCCACTTTCAGAATAGTTTATTCCAGAACAGATGACATCCAAACACAAAACAACACTAGCACTTTCATAGGTGTGTACCACACCTTCTTTGGTAAATTATTTTTTATTTTACATTTGTTTACCGGGGAGGCCCGACTGGGTACAGAGCCCATTTTCCATGGAGGTTCGGGGAGAAAAGCTCTGTAACAGTTTACAACAATACACAAAGTTTACATAAAACATACAACATGGCAAACATTAATTTACAGCAAGTAATAAATGCAATAATATTGAGCAATAACAATATTGTAAAGCAGCCAAATTTGCAGTAAATTGACAAGAGAACACACCGCTGCCAAGTCCTCGGAGAATTAAACTGGTTAGAACCACCACATCGCCTAGTTGTTTCTCAGATAATTACAATACACAGGTTTCTATAGAAGCCAGAAACTTAGTAGAACACTATTCCCCCAATATAATTTTATGCTCTACAGAAAAATAGAAAAAAAATAAGGAAATCATCTATTACTTCAGTTGACTTTCGGTATTCATAGTATAGCTAAACTATGGAACCATATTGCATTCCATTGAAATCCGTTCAGAATTCAAACTTATTTAAAGCACATCTAAAACTTCATCTATCAAATCAGTTGTTCTGTTCCTGTACATCTTCAGGATAAATGCTGTTATCCTCAGCTTGCCATATCATCCAACCATTTTGTTTCATTCAGAATATTATTCCCCAAAAACCAGTCTTCAACACCAAATAGTTTTACTAGCATCTCCCAGCCAAGTACATTATTTTGTAATACTTCTGACTCACTATTTCTATACATCAAAAGCATTCCCTAAATTAAAATCAAGTTTATATCTCTTAACAGCTAGTGGTATAATAAGTATGAGCTGTAAAATGACAAATCTATACAAAGATGAAAGAACAGAATGTATACATTTTGTTTTTGAGACAAACTGTGAAAATTCTATATTGAAATGTTGACATTTTACTAATAATAACATGGATTTTCCTATGTAGTGTTATGTGACTTACACTTCTTTTACTACTTTAGATTGTACTACTGATGTTCTACTAGTTTTGCTGTCCCCTGACATCTTCCATCTGACATTTTTAAAAGGGGAGACATACATCAAAATGTCAATAGTTTATTTTAATACTTTAAGTTGTCACCAAACCACATTATTCTGCTCTGGTTGCCTGGATCTTTTTAAAACCGTTTTAGTTTTCTTCTTTGGCTAATATATATGGTCACTGGTATGAACATCTTGCCACCCCCCTTCACCCCCATTAAATTGTTTGCTTTTATTCCACACAGATTCCATCTGAAACTGTAAATAAATAAATCCCAGAGGTCTCTGTTCATCATATGATTACATGCAATTTGTATTGATCAGTTATTTGTTTACACAGCCATTTCAAAATTCTATGTATAAACTGTTCAAGCAACACATTTATTCAGAATGGTTAGTTTCTGTTATAGAATCTGCCAATCATTTCTAAGAAAGTTCATTCACTAGCTTTTCTATTTTATTTAGCAGCCTTGTGATGTTAGGTGACAAGCTATCTAATTTAATAGCATGCTTGCAAACTAATTTACTGTACCTTTCAGCTATATAGGCTGTTTATGACAGTTTCAGATGCATACAAATTAACAGAGCATTGTACATTTCTTAGCATACAATATGAGTTTGACTGGACTGCCAATAAATGAAGGTGTTACAGGAAACTGTGCAAAAAACACATCTTATTTAATGTCTTGCTATGGCACAACGCAAAGGGAAACAGAAGGAAAAACAGTTCTTTTCAGCTGTTATAATATGGGCTTTTAATAATTAAGCATACTTGAGTGAGCTTATGAGCATCTGTTTATTTGCTACGTATGGTTAATTAGTGATCCTGCTAATTGACACTTGAAATATTCTAAACTCTGCTACTGATTTCACTTTGTAGTGTGTGTGTGTGTGTGTGTGTGTGTGTGTGTGTGTGTGTGTGTGTGTGTGTGTGTGTGTGTGTGTGTGTGTGTGTGTGTGTGTGTGTGTGTGTGTGTGTGTGTGTGTGTGTGTGTGTGTGTGTGTGTGTGTGTGTGTGTGTGTGTGTGTGTGTGTGCTGGTGTGAGGCTTTTCATGGGTGTTGCAATGATACAATAAAGAGAAAATGTTTAAATGTTTAACTGAAGGACTTCATGTGGGTAGCCTAAAAAACATCCCCCCATTTCAATTTAATTTAGGCTGAAACAGCACATAAAACCAGAAAATAACTATCCACAGTGGATGAAAGTAGGAAAATATGGAATTAAGTACTATTACCAAGCAGTAAAGCATATTTCTGAGTTCATTAATGCAGTTAATTAAGTAATTTGCTCAACAACATTTTTAAAATTGACATGTCTCTGTGCTTTAGAGTTAGTAGTCTATTCATTTCAACACTCAGAATGTGAAGTCATGTTTTACAACAGACACGAAGATGCTGACAGAATTCTTATATAGCCTTGGCAGGTCTTTTTTTGTCATATGGAATTAATTATGCTTTCTTCGTATCCAAGTGAAGTCTCCAGCTGTGTCTGCAGTTAACTGTTACTGACGCCTCTAGGTGTCACATGTTGCTTGTTCATGTTTACATCAATAATTCCAAAACCATGCTATGTACAAGGTTTTAAAAGATTTCCCCTGGGATTCATGAACCTTATGCCAGGTGCAGGCGTAGCGTCGGCGTTCTAATACCAAATATGGCCACCGAGCGATTCAGGTACGAGCTGTTTCCACGTGCACTACCTGTATACGCTACGCACCCACAACTCCTGGGCCCTGTATGCTAATTATCCCATGTGTAGCAGTGTAGCATGCAAATGAAGGTATGCAGCGATCCAGGAAGTGGTACAGGCGTAGTGTAAGCATGCAGAAATGTAAACTGTAGAAAACGGTTTACATTTTTGCAAACATAAAATCGGAAACATGACAGCCGACCAAACACATGTATTATATTGCTAATATATGCCAATGGCTAAATATATAGCCATTGGCATAAAAAAAATGTACAAAATATAAAATTAACATTTAATATATATAGTCGCACTATCGCGATGTGGAAGCCCAGGGCAGCGGTGCGCAAAGGGGATCGCAAGGAATATATAAAAATATAGAATAAAACCGCAATGAAACACATATCATGATTTCCCCATAATAGTCAATGGCAGGCATGCTTCACCATACTATGACGCAAGGGTTCTAAGGGGCAGTGACAGTGTTATGTGCAGTAGCTAGGAATTAGTAGATAATGCCATGCAAATGAGAGGAGTAATAGTGAATCGCAGATTCTCCGCTGGTGTAAGGATGCACCTCACAGCATAGCATTATAACACCAAGGTGTGCCCTTGAGATAAAGATGACACCAAGAGAGGGGTGTGTCGCCGTTGCTGTAAGCACATTGGAGCATTGCTAAACTGGTTTGCCCCTAGCTAGGCAAACTGCAGGATAGGGGTGTGTTGAACTGGTCATAGCTATGCTTAGCTGAGAGTACACAAGGTAACTGGGTATGCATGTAAATGGAAATGAAAATGCGAGTAAACTCAGTAAACGGGTTTGAGCGGTGCGCACTGCAGCTGAAGCAGGAAGGATATAGGAAAGAAATAAGTAAATGCTGCAGCAGTGAAATTGGAGTACAAACGACTAATTAACACCTAGGAGCCTACATTGGGCCATTGACAACAGATAACAAGACTGCAAGCAGCTACCTGCAGAACAGGAAAGTGGAGGAGCTGTCTTGCAAAGAAAACAGTAAAGTGTCAAAGCAGAACAAAGCCGATTTGCAGTATATCAGCTACAAGGCACATTTTGCCATGACTGGGTAGGGAAAGTACAAAACAAGAAAGGCAGCAGGTGGTTGCATGCCTGATAATGGGAGGAGTTCCAGGTTTAAAAGTGAATTAAAGGGCAACAGATTAATCAAGGTAGGCAAGTAGATCTCCACAGTAAAGGCCCCACACTTGCAGTACTCATTGCAAAACCCATAATTAAAACACTCTGCAGCTGGAATAGCTCATACACACCCACTGACATCAGCAGCATCCATAGCACAATAGTATAAAATGTGAAAGCACCTCACACACATTTGTGTATTCCCATACACTCTGCACCAGCGGTGTATACAGATGGGAAACTTTTAATATGTACATGTTAGGGGTGCCATAGCTTTGATCCACAAGCATGTGTTGGAGACTGAAGATGGTGTGGAGGATGATGCACATGACCTCCTCAGGCACCAGAAGAGGAGGAGAGTGTTCAGACCCAGAGTAACCTACCAGGAGCTACATGATCTGGAGGTAGTGGCGCATTACAGGCTGGACAGGGACATCCTACAGCAACTTGTGGAGCTGTGACGGCCACACCTCAGAGCCAGAACAAACAGAGGGGAACCCATCCCAGTTGATATGAAGGTATGTGTAAGCCTGAGAATACTAGCTACAGGTACCTTTCAAAGACCAACTGGGGATATCATGGGGATCTCACTGGCATCAGCATCAAGGGTACACCACCAGTTCCTGGATGCCATGTTACCACATGCCAATGAGCACATATACTTCCCAAGAACACAGGAGGAGTTGGCCAGCAATATGTGTCTCTTGCACCATGTGATAGAATACGCAGAGGTACTGGGTGTAATATACTGCACACACATATACATCAAGTCACCACCAGGTGAGCAGGGTAGGCGCTACATAAACCACAAGGGATACCCCTCCATCAACTGCCAGGTCATGTGCAATGC
Source organism: Protopterus annectens (assembly GCF_019279795.1). Classification (NCBI taxonomy): domain Eukaryota; kingdom Metazoa; phylum Chordata; order Ceratodontiformes; family Protopteridae; genus Protopterus; species Protopterus annectens. The sequence goes on along the minus strand of NC_056725.1, from coordinate 1,445,582,482 downwards.
CCAGGGCATCATCGTGGATGTGTATGCTGGCAGCCCTGGAAGCTATCATGACTCCCACATCTGGCATGCCTCACAGCTGTATCAGTTATTTGCCAGGGGGAACATCCCAAATGGCCACCTGGTAGGGGATGCTGGCTATGCACTGGAACCATGGATAATGACTCCCCATCAAAAATGCACATACACCCATGCAGGAATGCCATAATGAGACACATGCACAAACCAGAATCATCATAGAGCATGTGTTTGGGATGTTGAAATCATGGTTCTGTTGCTTGGACATATCTGGTGGAGCCTTGCAGTACTCTCCAGGCATGTGTGCCCACATCTTCATAGTGTGTGTCATTTTACACAATATGGTCCAGCAGAAACAGCTACAGCAGGGACAGAATGGTGAAGGCCCTCACAGCCCACCACCATTGCCAAGAGCCCCACAGGGACAGAGGTACTCAGACCATGAACACCCTGAGCCAGCCCCAGTGGGCAGACAGAGGCATGCCCAGTATGTCCATGCCTTGGCAAAGAGGGAATGTATAGCACACACACTGACAGTGTAGGCACCTAGGGACTGACACCTTTCTCCACCTGCACACACAGTAAAAATGGATGGCACACACACAACACTACCTGTAAATTGTCATATGCAGGCAGTCTACTGTGTGCATCCAACATAGGCAGCCCTCAACTATTGCACATACAACTGCCATTGGCACAAGGTAAGTCAACACCTGAACAGTAAATTAAGCTATCTGCATATGCAGATACTGTATGTATAGATTCATAGGTAGGTACTTGGCCAACTGCCAGAGGCCATTTATAAGCCCAGCCAAAATGTGTCAGCTTTTGCCAGCCCATTGATTCATTAACTGTCCCTCTGTGGAGCAGAGCCAATGGCAGGATCCCTGGGGTACATCTACTGTTCCCCATCCACTCTTCAATGTTTCTCTTGGAGTGTTAGTGAGGGGCTCTGTATAATGTAGTTAGGGTCCAAAGTATGGGAAGTGTCTGTGACAGGAATCTGTCCCTCCAGCATCTTACAGTTATTGTTTTGGCAAGGTTCAGCTCACTACAGTGTGTTGCTCACTGTGACATGGATTCCCATAGGTGGAGCATATCAATTAAGCCTAAGTTTGACATAGCTGTGTTGGCCAGCGGAGATCATCTCTGGGTAAACGAGATGCCACTGAGTAAAGCAGGAGTTTATTCAGTCTGGCTGCATAGGCCATATGTTGGAGGCCAGTATTCCCCTTGGCGAGGTACATTTGTGGACCTCCCAGATGTTGGAAGTGTCTTCTGAGGTACATCCCAAATGGGATATTATACCCTATGATGGGACTGATGAGTAATGAGTAAAGGGGCACTATAACCCCAGTATGTCTAGATGGGAATCCTTTAGTAATCAGATGGCCTACATAGAAGGATGTCCTAACTACTGTGGAGATATGATTGTCAAAGGGGAAATCACTATTTACCTTAGTCCCCAGATACCCCATTACATCGTCCGTATTAAAGTGGCTGCCACTTATGTGTTAATATGTGGGTGCTTAATATTCCACAGTGGAATGACCATGCAGTTAGTGGCACTTGGCTGGAGGCTATGATGTTGACACCCTGTGATGTTCTCTGTAAGGCCCCTTGAGGGATGTCTGTGTCAGCTGGACTATCAATAATGGCTCCCAGTTTGCAGTCATTGCCAAACATGGTCTGCCATAGTCCACCTGTGTTTGCCCTGTACCTCTGAAAAGTATATGCAAAGCAGCAGGGCTCCCAGGACTGCATCCTGTGGGACACCAGTCATGACTGGTCAAGAGTTGGACCTGGAGACCGCTAGTCGTACCATGTGGGTTCTGTGTGTAAGCCCATTGGCAACCCGACCTGTGATGTATGGGTGTATGCACAGGCTGGTGTGTTTATCAATAATACCTGAGTGGGGCATGGTGTCAAAAGCCTTGGCGAGGTCCAGGGAATATGTGTGAACCACCTCCCCCATCATCTAATGTCTTGGATGGGGTGGTAGTTACCATGGTCAGTTGTGATTCCACCTTGATGGAGTGGAATAACCATTGCCATGCGCCATTGTATGGGCATGTAGCCTGTGGAGAAGCTGAGGTTGGAAAGCTTAATTAAGTGGGGGGTGAGGTTGTCTTGTACAGTTTGCAAGATGCAGTCTGGGACAACATCTGTCTTCATTGACACTGTGTTCTGCTGTTAGAGAGGGCCATTTCCACCTGTGTGCCTCTGATGTGTGGGACACTGTTCCTTTCGTGTAGTGTTGTGGACTCTTTAGGGGGTGAAGTATGCACTGAATGTATTTGCAAGGATACTGGTGATATCAGTAGGGTCAGCATATTTTGTGCTATATTTCACTGGCACAGTGCAAATCTGTGTGTCATGACTTAGATCCTTGACATTGCCAAAGAAGGCTTTGTGGTTATCTTTCGAATCCTTGCGTATTCCCCTGTTGATGTTAGCCTTGGATGATGTAATGAGGGACCAACATATCATACTAATAATGGTCATGGATGTCTGCCCTTCACAGGATTCACTGTTTATCTGGAACACTGTCCTATTTCTGTAGTAAAGCCTGTTTATTGCAGAGGTCCACCAGACTGGTGTCCTTGTCTAGGAGGAGTGAGTCTTGGTTTACCAGTGATGGCACGATTCATACATCCATGTAGGTGCTTATAGACTGCATTTGTAAATCTGTCTGTATCTTGAGCAGTGTTTCCCCTTAGCGTGAGGGCTGTGAAACCCCCACCCCTGTCACTAGTAGTGCAAATTTAGCTGTAGGAAAGGTATACACTGTGGTATCAGTGGTGGGGGAGATGCTTGAGTGTGGAAACAGTGAATAGTTCATAGTCAGATATAACCAGCGACTGGTTAATATCCACTGTGGTGCACCTGTTGCCCATGTTGGTGATAACCACTTCTAGTATGTTTCCACCCCTTGTTAGGGAGGTTACCACCTGATACAGGGCATATGAGGTGATAAATTTCAGAAAGCGCTGGGCCTGGAAGTGAGTACTGGATCAAGTTTCCCAGTTAATGGTATGGCAGTTGACATCGACCAATGCCAGGGTGTGCATTAGGACTGTCATGTTCTCCACTGTCTCCAGGTAGGTAGAGTGGTGGTCCTGGGTCATGGAGGGTGATCCGTAGCAGATCACAGTTTACATTGCTGTTGTGGCTGATGTTAGCTGCACATGGTTAATATCAGAGGTATCATGCTGCCCCACTAACCTGGACGTGTAAGTATCCCTGATGAATATGGATATGCCCCCTCCATGTCTGTGTCAGTCCATGTTCTGTGGCTGAAATGTGTGGTATGGGTTGTATTCTGGTAGTGCTGGTGTGCTCTCAGGAACCTTAAGACAGATCTCAGTTACTGCACAAATGTTGATGTTGTCCATCCTGAGGAGTACTGTGAGTGCTTGCATGTTGTGATCACAACCCCTGGTGTTGAGTAGCATAACCCTCATTGATTCTGCTATTGTGATGTTTATGGAGATGGTATTCACCTTCGAGACTCTCCTAAATAAGTCACCATGGGAGCGCCAATAGCCTTGGCTAGTATTCCAAAGCCTAAGGCTGACACATAGGCCGGTATGGTATTGTTGCATGCATGTTTCCCATCTGTGCTTGTTTTTCATGTCCCCTGTAGGTAACATACTGGTAACAATAGAAAGCCTTAAACTTATGCGAGTCTTCTAGCTTTTGGAGTGACTAAGTATCAGTGTTCTGTATGTTCTTGCTGTACTTAACTGTTTCCTGACTACATGGTGATTTCTCACTGTATATTGTGATCTGAAGGTCTGTTTATTCACATATTATGGCTGTGATGGCCTGCACTTTAGAGGTTCACAAATAGCCTACTACCTATCTGCCCAAGGGCAATTAGAAGCATAGCTACAGTGTGTTGGCTTTCTCCGCACCATTGATGAAGTAACTGAGCCTCTGTCAAGCATAGCCAATGAAGCAATTCCAGGCAGAGTTGCTGGATGCTGTTAAAGACTGGAGTGGTGGAGGGTGATAGGGGCACTTAGTGATCGAAAGAGGGCATGTTAATGTGACAATTCAACACCATTCAATTTCCCCAATAGGTCTCGCAGCTATCAAACTGGACAGGCTCTTCCACCCCCTGGCTGTATGGTTCTGGGACACATGATCCCAGGGGTATATATTCTGTTACCCATTTACACAAGGTTTCCCTTGAAGTGTGTCAGTGAGGGGCTATGCCTAATGTAGTTAGGAATGTAATGTATTGTCTCACAGTACATTTGTTATATGTTGTTATTTCAAGAATAAGTGAAGCTCAGTGGGTTTGGGGGCCTCCGCCCTTAGCTTAGCCTAGCTTACATATAGAAATCTTTTGAATAGGAAATAGGCGGAAGCAACGTTAATGTCAACAGTGTAATGGTTACAGCATCTGCATAGTATCTGTGTATTCGAGGTCCCAATCCAATAAAGGCAGGGATGTTTATCATGTTCAAAAGTATACCTTTACCACAACTTGCATATATAGGTAGTAATCATCTGTATAATAAACATTCAAAACACCCATATAAACCCATGTGTGTTGAAGAGTACAGTCAATAGAGAATGTAATGTTATGTCAGTAATTAGTGAGATGTTACTTCACTGACATGTATATATCCTGAGTAGTTAGCAGATGTGGCCATCTTTACGCACACAGGTTATACGTTACAGTTTGTTTAACTGTTTTAACCACTGCTATAATGTCACACAAACACTTTTTATCATGCTTACAACTGCTTAAATGAGCCTTATTCTGGAGTAAAAAACATTTGTAAAGCATCGCAGGTGTTGAACCCTGGACCATGCACACTATAGTCATGGGATTTACCACTAAGCCATTTGAGGTGTATACATGTTTCATGGTCTTGAGACTACACCTTATACCATATGCATTCCACTGTAATTATCACAAATGGGACAGTCACTGTGTGTACATATGTACAGTACATTGTATTGTACTGTAATTTGTGAACCAACACATTCCAGTCTACATGTGTATTACTGTTACAAATTAATACAGAAGATATATATATATATATATATATATATATATATATATATATATATATATCTACTAGCTGTACCTGACCACGTGTTGCTGTGGCTCAGTCTGGTTAAATGGAAAAGAAAGATAAGAGAAATGGTACGTTTCTAATATGTTTAATTTCACAATGCTTGTGGGTATACAATATTTTTTGTTGTTCCATTGTCTGTGCAGATATAGAGATTGTCTGGTTTGCCGACTCTAGAACACGCAACATATAATTGTCCATGTGAGAAGCAATCTGTGTATAGATCTAAACCGCACAATTCTAAAGATTGGCCCTGAGCTTTGTTGATGGTGACTGCAAATGCCAATCGAATTGGGAATTGCAATCTCTTAAATTGAAATGGCATATCCGTTGGAATCATAGGAATGCTAGGAATGAGAACATCTTCACCTTTGAAAGGTCCAGTCAAGATTGTTGCTTCTATGACGTTGCTCATTAATTTTTTTACTGCAAGCCACGTGCCGTTGCAAAGCTTTGGCTGGTTGATATTTCACAACATGATAATTGGCATGCCGATGTTCAATTGTAGTACGTGTGATGGCATCCCTTGCAGATCGA
>NC_056725.1:1445476837-1445571837 GCF_019279795.1 Protopterus annectens | reverse complement strand
TTGCTGCTAAAGGTAGCTCCAATGTTTCCGTAATAGCCAGTGTTGTCACGTCCATAACACAAATATTTACATGTGAGCATCACTGTCTAGAACATCTTCATAAGCAATAAGTACACTAAATACAGTACTTGGTACTTGTAGTACTGAATGCGCATACAGGCATGCCCACTAGTCAACTACTGGTGTTTACTAATGTCAGCTTTGTGTATGTGGCCATCCTGGGGGAATGTAATCTCTATGCCATGTACACTGCTAATACCCCACACATTGTTTGGGATGCAGCTACAGGGATAAGCTGGAAGGCAGCCCAGTCTACAGCCTTGACTGGACTGGACAGTCATGAGGTGTAGGTTATCACATGCATCTCATCATCACAACCAACACATATCCTTACCAGAACACAGTAAGGACACCCACATACAGTACCAGACATCACACACATTCACAGGCACATCTAAGTATCTGGCCAAACAAGTGACCTCCCAAGCTGTAAGAGACAGACACCAATATACACAAACTGTATGACATAGTTTGCATAATTGCGTCACACCACAGAACACGTGGCTGGAAACATGCCCAACAGTACTCATTTGTGAATACAAACTCTAGCACTATGTTACACACCAACCTATACGAGGGCATACATACTGTCAGCTGCCTGTCTGCCTTGATTAGCCACATATCCATACACTCAGACCACCTTTTGAACTATACACATGGCTCTGGCATATTCCATGTTGTTGTGCAGGACCTGTGATGCAGTAGCCTGGACTGCATGGAAATACATGTAGGAACTATCAGGTCTTGTAGCCCATGCAGGTATGTTCCCAGGCATGGTTAGCATTCTGCCATTGGCCAGAATGATACTGCAGTACAGGGACAAAAGGATTGTATTCCACAATTGTCTAATGTAGTGGTGCAAGTCAAAGGGTATCCGGTATCTGTCTGCCTGGGATAACATGGTTGACAGACCATGATGTTTTGCCAGACAGGACCTGCACCTGTCACCCCTGGGAATCTGGACAGTGCCTAGGGCTCATGCTTCCCCTATAGTGCCTTCATCATGCACAGTTCAAGTGAAGGTCCACTTCTGTTACAGGGACAGACAAGCAATAAACTGCGGATCTCGCTACACAGTGATACATGTCAGAAACACTATATGGACACACATATGTAAATCTCTAACATGGAGAACATATCTGTGTAGTGGCTGAGACATGTTTCAATGCTCCGGAGAGCACACCTGCATGACCATGTTATAACATATACCTCACCTCTTGCCCATTATCCTTTATTGGAACACACGGGCCGTAGGTGTGTCCATATTTCTGAAGGATATGTACACCCCCATGCTAGTTGCACTTGCATATCTTAAGATGCATTATGCTGAGAAATTACCTTTGTGCCAAAGTGGAATTCAAATTGCACCTTGTGACAGATCACTCACCATGCCGCGGATTTCCCAACTGTCATAATGTGCTGTAATGGGGAGGATTAGGTCTGAGACATACAACCATAATAATGGCTACTCTCAACTATTCCATAATGAACTGGGAAGACTCCTCATGTACCAACACCTGCGCTCAATGCATATTGGATTCCATCAACCACAATGACCTGGATCACAGTAGTCACACAAACAGGGCTAACAGTATGCTACACATAGTCAGTCGCTGATGCCAATGTTATGTTTCCTAAGAGCAGAGTGATGACTGTCATGGCACCAATGCAGATGGACAATGCAAGAGCAAATGCTGAATTCTAAACAAATGAACCTTAAGCAGTCACATACATGCAGTGATTGTGCCATTGAAACAGAACCAGGATTCAACCAAACTCAAACAAGAAGGCAAACTGGTGGCACCATGCTTTAAACTGTACCACAGAAGGTAGTAACTGTTGCAAGAGTGAACACACATGAGTGTAGGTGATCCCTGGTCAGCCTCAGTAAAATGCAGATACACCATATAAAACTACACAAAGCTACTGTGAAACTAATGAGACATATATTATGAGGCCAAGCACAGAGCATTCTATAGCTGTGTCATTAATCGTAATGGCAAGGACAAGACCTGCCTTGCTGCACAGCACTATGGCATGGGAAGTACTGCACCTACAGAAATAGCACATGTTCATCCAGATAGGGTTTTGGAGAACCTAAACCCAATCCCACCTCCCCCCCAACAGGTGCACTTAGTAATATATCCATATAGTCTGCAGTGCCCCTGTAATAACAACTATGCAGATACAAGCTGCACTCTCCAAAGCCATACATACAGCTTTCATGGGACCTGTCAACATCCCAGGGTATATCCTACACAAATGTAAGAACAATCAGCTATCCACATACACGTCGTGTTCAATCATAGCTCCATGTCAGGCTGTGTACACACTGAATGGTGCACAGCAACAGTTATCACACCCCACAAAGGGGGAGACACCATTGATAATTGGAAATAGTGCAAACTACCCTGCTGAGTCTGATCTGTAAGGCCATGAACCATAATTAATGTGTTTGATGTACTCAGTACAGATGTAGATGACAGTAGGGTTGATTCACACTACATATCATGACCTTGCCAAGTCGTAGGACACCATCACCCATACTGTATTCCAGCTACACTCAGTAAACTAGGTGTATATTCCTATGTCACAGGAGTGGTTGGCCACTGGACTGCTGGCAGAAACAATACTACAGAAGGTGCCTGACTAATACACGCACATCAAGCCAGTGCCAGCCACAGTAATACAGGGTTCATTCCTGGTATTTGCCCTCTTTGTTATCTATACCACACATACTAACACGGAAGGCATTAGCCTACTGATGTTTACAAATGACTATGAACTAGAAGCAATAGTTGACACAATGTGTGCTGCGTTCAACGTACAGAAGGGCCTTTGTGTGTCAGATGTGTGGTGTGTGATATATGGCCACAATCTGACAGCTAAGTATTGCATTGTCAGCCCCTATGTTCAAAACCCTGTACCCATGAACTACCACCTAGGCAGTGGTCAGCATAATGGCAACTGTGTGTGTATGGGATGCAGCTGGACAGTAGTCTTTCCTTTGATTATTACTTCACCACACCAGTCAGGTAGTCATATTTGGCACTCCTAATCATGACAGGGTGCCATCCAGGAATATAGAGATAATTGCTCAGCCATACTCAACACTCATGTGACCCATAATAGATCACATATTTCTTTTAAGGGTTATTGCCCATGTGTAGATGACCTACACTGCCCTTCCCAATCCCTAGCTGCACTATGTAGCATGCAGCCTACCCTGAATAAAGAAATGTCCAACCCAGCGGTGTTGGACATGCTGCACTTACCACATCCTGATCCCAAATAAACACATGCATCATGGACATCCACCTTTCTTGTACAAGGATTACAACATGCCTGACAGATCTTGGTCCCATACACTTAACATATGCTTGCCATACTATGCATCCCTGTCCAGCGAAGCTGCACATCACCCCTCTCTGTGACATGGTGTGATGACCACATGCCAAATATATCAGTAACCCTGTGGATCAGTTCTGTGGCACTGCTTGAACTGGCCACTGAAACTTACCTGTCTGTTGCCTACAGCTAGCTAACCTGTCTGCCTAAGCTCATAAATGGCCCAGGGCATATAGCCTACTAGATCACTATGACCATACATGCTATAGTTGATATCCAACCCTGCAAATACCATCAGGCTAGCTATTGCCCCATGTGTTACACATGTGCAACACAGGCAACACATGGCAGGATGCTACACAGCTTTACAGTGCCATGTAGATGTATATAGCAAAACACATACATGCTTGCAAGTCTGCAGGGTCACAGGTCATGTCCCTAATGGCTAAGTATGACTATATATGTGACATACACACAGCATTAAGGTCGATCGCATTAATGTGAACACATCCAGGCATGTGCTGATTGGTCAAGACAGCAGTACGGGCAAACAGACATGCCCACGTCAAGACAACATCCACATGGAGTATGAGCAATGTCATCACATGATACACACATATATGGCGATTACATCACTACACCAGTAAGTGTCAAATGTGTGGACTTATACATGCCAGTGGTGTTAGTGTCATGTCGATTTGCAAAGACCTATTTGTAATCTTAATAAATGTGATACACATGTATGTTCAGCTGTACTTCTGTACTTCTCTGTGAGTTACTGTGAGTTACTGTGACCTTTCTCCATCATTATGTCTTCCAGGTATGCCCCGTAGCAGGCTGCCAGTGTACAGCCGCTTGGAGGATGAGGTTCTCATCCCATACCTCCTCGACAACCATACAACGCTCTTCAGCCATGTGCTACAGGATGCACAGCAGTGGGATGCCCTGTGGGATGAACTCTGCAGGAGGGTAAATGATGTTGGCGGTCACAATCGCACCTATCAGCAGGTGAGCCAACACTGCACTGACCTCATAAGATGGGAGAATACAACTATGGCCTTTGTGTAATGGTGATATGGCAGATGTGAAACACTAAACATCATACAGGCCTGTGCACAGCTTGTGTAGGCATAACATGAAACCACCAAATAACATGTCTTGAACATCTTGAGTGTGTCACGACATGAAAGCATTCACCTATACAGTATCCAAATACATGCATGTGTTGCACAACATACACATACAACCACATCAGCCCACAGATACAGTACATTCACCTTGCTGGTCTCAGACATCACTGTCATGCCTGCTCCTCATGTCTGTGAGGTACACAGATGGCATGTGGGGCATAGAGTACTGCTAAGTTAACCATGTGTGGGAATAGTTGCCAAGCATCAGTAATATGGTTGCAGATGTGCAGGGGTGTCATCTGTATACCCTGCTGTGACCTGTGTCACACATTCCCCATTAGGGTTTAGTGTGTATACACCTCAGTGACATGGGTCACATTCCACATTAGATATGTATTGTATGTGAACATAGTCATGGCTATGAACTGTGTCAGTAGCTCACACTGTATAGCAATTGTGATGCCACATGATGCCCTGCAATGGCTATGGACATCAGTTCAATGTGCAGTATGTCACTGCATATTTGTAGGGTGGACAGACAACATTGCATCAGCTGAAGGCCCATGTTAGTATTACACGTCCCTGTATTGGGACACCATTATTGTACTGTAGATTGGAAAGGACACCATTGTGTTACACATGTATGCATGTCATTCAACACATCAGCAGAAGACATGTCATACTACATGTGATTGGCAAGGTTATACACCACACAGCAGGCCAGTGTATTGTAAACCTGTGCTGGTTGTGGCACCATTGCTTAGTATGAACAGCCATGTCAAACATGGGTGTACAGTCACATGCACAATGTCTAGATTCAGCACGGGGGTAGGAAGAAAAATGTTGAACAGACATGCACTACTTTGGGGGAGATATGCTAGGGCTCAGGCAAACATAGTATGCAGTTGACATATCCTTCTGCTCATGTCCTCACACATAGGGCAGTGGCCAACACAAAGCATCAGTGGCAAATGTACAAAGTTCAGCGATGGTCTGTTAACATGTGGTGTATGTTGCACACACCATGGCAGTGTGGTGCAAAGGTGCAAAGTGCATGCATTGTGTTGCAGGTATGTGGCATAGGCTAAAACACAAATGGTACAATACAGGTATGTATGCTAACCACCACTATAATTGTGTAAGGTGCATGCCGTCTGCTTTAACACATGCATGCGGTTGTGTGCAACTCAGGGATGTATGATAACTGCCATTATGATTGTCTAAGCTGAATGCCATCTGCCATATCACCTGCATGTAGTGTGTGTGTGTGTGTGTGTGTGTGTGTGTGTGTGTGTGTGTGTGTGTGTGTGTGTGTGTGTGTGTGTCTGGTAAAACTTGTAATGTACAGTTCTTGTCTTCCCCTCACAGGTGTTGATGTAAGTGTGTTGCCCTCCTGCAGTCCACCTGATGTTAGTGTCCCCACAGACTCTAGCAGTGATGATGATAGTATGATTGAGGCACAGGCAAAGTTGTCAGGGGCTGAATCTGTGCCATTGGTTTCCATTCCACCTGTATCCCCCTCATCCTCTCACACAGTTTCCCTGCCTACATATACCCCATCATTACTGGCCATAGAGGAAGGACAGTTGGTGGGTGGTAGCATGGAACAGTGAAGTGTGGAGACTATGGAAGGTGTGCCTGCACACCATGATCCCAGTCAACTGACTGGTGATGTCCCACTCAGGCATGTGCCCAGCGCTGCTCATAGGAGGACCACTGGCCAACATGCCTCTGCGAGAGAAATCACATCAGCTGGAGTCACCAGATGCATGTTTCGGGCTGTAATGGAGGCACAGGCACATGCTGAATGGCACAACAGAGAAGGTCTTAGGCTTCAGAAGGCTGCTGTCCATTCATTAACTGACAACATGCAGGCACATACAAATGCTCACCATCATCTTGCAGATGTTTTGGATAGATGATTGGGTGACATGGTGGGAGTCCTTGACCATGGCATGTCAATCCTCTAGTGTGGAATGTCTGTGCTGGAACATCTGGTGGGAGTGAGGTGTCGGGCACGTGGACGTAGGTCAGCTACATCACCTGTTGAAGGTCTATGTGATCACGCTAATGCACATGCCCACTCCCATAGTGGCGGTAGCAGCAGCAGTGCAGCTGGTGCTGTGCAGTCCACACCAGGACACAGCAGGCCATGTGCACGTGGTCCTGGATGGTCCCAACAGGGATACGATTCCAGTGGACGTGTGTCATCAGACAGTACCCAATCTGGACCTCTGCCTGGTAGTGCCCGTGCAACCCCTGGCAGGCACAGGTCACATGGCCATGGCCAAACATCGTGAACTGTGAAACCTGCCTTGTACAGTCTGCAGCTATCAATAATACCCCTGTGTAGGTCAGCCACATGCCACACACACACACACACACACACACACACACACACACACACACACACACACACACACACACACACACACACCGAAAACAAATGTAGGGCACTTCAACACACACACACACACACACACACACACACACACACACACACACACACACACACACACACACACACACACACATAACATCCACACATGCCCAATGATATCACAGGCCCTAACACACACACATGATGCTATCCAAAGGTGTAACCTAGGCCTCTTGCAAACATTATCAGCCTGTGCATATGATGATGCCTGTGCCACATCCCTGTCATCCACACCATCAGTGCAGGGACATGCTCATATGGTCTGGTGCACAGGGTGAACATATTAGATAGACAATTGTAGATTAATATTGTTGAGTAGTGTTGACAGGCAGCAGACATACCATGTATTACAGTTTTAAAATGCATTTTGTACATTTGATAGTACATATCATGTGTAACAACACTAACAGCATGTTGATCTTGATGTTCTGCCTTCCTCTTTTAGGTGTAGTTGCATGTGTTTGGGGATGTCGGTGTTTGCAGTTAGTGTCCCATATGTACATGTTGACTACCCACAGGTCAGTATGACAATACCTGCATGCACTTTGTAGCTTCCACATCACAGTTATATTCTCCCATGTTTCAATTATGTTTACTGTTCTAATGATCCAAGAGCATGATAGCTGTGTAGTAAGCTACTGTGTTCAGAGCAGTCACATCCATAGTGGGTGACATCACAGGTATAGTTACCTGGAGCAGGGAGGAGGTAAAAGAGTGGTATGGCGGATGACAAGGGTAAAGGCCAGTGGAAATACTGGCTTCTCATTGGGAAGCAGTAATACTCAATGCCATGACAGCATGTAAACACAGACACACCCACACACTCAGGGATTCATAGACACAGTAACACACACTCTGACACACACACACAGAGTTGCCAATGTTCGGATGAGAACCCCTGCCTATGTGCATATCATCATTATAGTACTATGCAATTACAAGATGCGTCACAGAGATTATACATGTACAGGTAGACAGAATGGCCTAAGACTGAGGACATCAACAGGGATACTACAGTGCAGTAAGTGTATGTGGGGAGGGGGGTCCATCAGTAGGCTATGTAACAACAGGTCACACCCCAGGGTGTACATGTTAACAGGCGATTAGAATGCTCATCTAAGATTGATGATATCAACAGGGATACTAGATTGCATTGAGTGGATGGAGGGAGGGGACATTAACATTTCACTATGGTAAAATACAGCCTCAATCCAGGGACCAGACAGCCATACACACAGACAGCCATATACACCCACACACACACACACACACACACACACACACACACACACACACACACACACACACACACACACACTGTGGCATTCACAAAGATATACACTTATGTCACACACATACAGACACTTTACATGTGTGAGGTTCAACCACCTGCCTATGCCTTTTTTTCTACACTTCACTCTGTACTGGTGTCAACAACAGTGTTCAGAAGAGTGAAAACATGTGAGATGTATTCCCAAACATACGTGACATATATGGACACACACACACACACACACACACACACACACCCACACGTGCCAGTACTGTGAATCACACACCTGCCTATCTCATCATAGGTATTACAGAAGAACATCACTATCGCATTCGCTACAAAGCTTACTGACTCTTTCCTTTGCCAACTGTGCTGATATATGCACAATATATGCACAGTGGAGGTATTACTGTTACAGGTGTCATGAGGTTTGCCTTCAGTGTCACCCTTACTGCATTCTACATGGTCTGTCTTCCACTTCAATTAACAAAACCTTACCTTAGCAGTTACACAGGATATTGTAGGAATGGTTATAACACACCAGTGAGCTGTCCTCATTAATCATTCATCTGCAAAGAAACCCCACCACTTAGAAGTCATGTCCAAACATCTGTCCATACCTCATGTACAGCTTACTCTACTTAGAGCATATCACCATATACAGTTGGCAATGTTGAGGCTGTATTGCAACAGTATGATGTACTAAGACAACAGGCACCTTCAGACATCAAACACTGCACACACATGGAATCTACACAAACATCAATACATGTACAGATATGCAATCTACAGCAGTAAGCGCACTAGCAGGTCAAGAGAATACATTCCACACCTTCCCCACACCATGTGTGAAACATAGCCGAGCATTACACCATAATGGATGTTGTATTCATGTACTGGTAGGACACCATCACCTTCACCGAGTAGCCAGGTGTACATATATGACAACAGCACAGATCAGCAAGACACACACAGCATTATTCCATGTCATGCTCCTACAAACTGTTACTTGACAGTGCCATGGTGAAGCCAAGGCACTGTAACGGTCAACAGTGAGCACATCATATTTGCCACACACACCTCATGTTTACTGGAAGAGTGCCAGCAATGTGCTCTGTTGGAGCTAGGCAGTACACTCATTCAAGCATGTGCAATGTCTGTGGCTTGTAAACATCTCACCCCAGCATGTACTGGCTATGGTGGTACTAAGGCTAATGTCTAGACAGCACACAGCATGCATGGCTTGCAATTGTTGACATGGGGTATATGTAGGAGCTGTGGCCACACGTGGCTGTACGTCATGAACATATCACCTGTGACTACTCAGGAACATACAGAGCAGAGCTGGATTTCCCTGAGTCTGTCAATACAGGCCTTGTGTAGGTCCTATGATCCTGTTATTTGGGTATGTTTGTAGGCATTGCATTAGGTGGACATATCTAATGTCATACATGCCATATGGGGTGTTGCATGATATGATAGGTGTCATGGATGACCTGTAGAGAGGGAATATTACCTCTGTTAACATAGATATCAAACCTTATTTACTGTTAGCATGCTATCTGCCATGTGCATGTGTGTAATAACTGTAGCCACCTGTATGTAGAAAGGATAACGAAAGCTATGGTAATGTCATTTATGTTGTATGAATGTGGGATGTGCATATCCAGGGCATGTACAGTTAGGTCATATCCAACCATGAGAGTGTTGTTTACTGGTGTACAGCAACAGTCGACCGTGTTAATGCTGACAACATCTGCGGGACCCTGGTATGTGTACAACTGAGCTAGTTACAAACAGTGGTATTATTGCATTGCATAAAACATTATGCAGCTGCGTCTGTACATGGGTAGGTTGCACAGTTGATGTAGGCCTAGGTACAGTCCACCAATCGAAGGTTATCTGGTGTTCTACCATACTATGTCATACCACATATGGATGTGTGTCGGTAGTCTGGGGACAAGGTGGTGGATGTATATGAGGATACAACCTAGAATGCAGCATTTTCCACTGTCACCTGTACCTGACCCATCTGTGATGAGTTATGTTGGCGTAGTGGTCTTTGCATGTGAGTAGCCTTTATGAATATGTGGACACCACCACCTGGAATGGTCCATATCACTGTTATGGCCCACATGTCTGGTTCTGAGTTATATGGTGGTAGTGCAATTGTGCACTACAGAGCCTTCAGCCAGGTGTTCCTCACTGCACAGATGTCAGTATTCCCCATTGTAGGTTCTACATTGAGCAAATAGATTACTAAAGCCACATATCTAGCACAGGTTAGCATAAGCATCCAATGCAATTGTCTTGTAGGTGTCAGGGTGTTACTTCTGTGTGTAGGACTTTTGCCTTGGAATGCGGCTATATGGGTAAATGCGACCTAGGTATTATCCACACAGACATGAAACATGGATGCATGTGCTCTGTGTTAAAGGCTTGTCGTTCAGTCATGACAGCCCGGAATGAAAGACACTGGACAACCTCATAATAACAGTAGGACATTGGCTCATTGTTTTGGTCTAGCAGTTGCCACTCGTACCATGTCATCACTGCGAATGGCAGTAATGTGCTTGGTAGCAAATGCCTCATGTAAGGTGACGGACAGCAGCAGAAATTGTGTATATGACCAATGTGAGATATATTTAGGGTAGCAGTCCTGCTAATAATGACAACTACTAACACAGCCAGGAGAGGTCAGCTTGACACCTGCACCTCAGTACCATTACACAATGTTGCTCACACATTATGCTTGCACATGCCACTGTTCCACGTATAATGCCACTGTCCACAACCTACTATCAATGTAAGCCTTTCAGGGCAGCAAGGTGTGTGACACATGCTGTAGGTAGCATCTGCCTATGTCCCAGGTGACCTATTGTCTGTCACGTCCACACATGCATGAATGTGTATATATATATATATATATATATATATATATATATATATATATATATATATATCAGTACTTCATGTACATGTATGCATGTGTATCACACAGCACAGACACAGATATATCATTTATGGGCCACATACAGGTATCAGGTAGTAAACCAGTATAATGTGCATATATACTGACAGGTAAGATGTACATAGCTGTAAACCTGTGTGTTTACAATAGGAGTCCATTACAATGTGTTCTGTAAATGTAAGTGTATGAGCATGCACACTGTGGCCTTTTGTGTTTAGAATCGGAGTCCATCACAAACAGCCCTGTGCTACTAAGTGTATGAGCGTACCCACTGCCACCTTGTTTAATTTGTGTCAGTGCATCCATCCCTTTGTTACCAAGTGTATGATCATGCCCAGTATAATCTTGTGTAGATGTAGTCATAGTGCATCCCAAATTGCCCTGTGCTACTAAGTGCATGAGCATGCTCACTGTAACCCTGTATAGTGATAGTAGTTGTCCATTCCACAGATGGCCATACTCCAGTTCAGGTTCCTGTTGTGCTACAACTATACCTCTCAGGCCTACCTATGTACTACCTGCAGATGATGTGTCTTGTTTGTGCATACAGGTTGTAATGGACACCTACTTTAAACACACAGGTTTACAGCCCTGTTGTGGTCCTATATCTTAGAAGGGCATTCTGACTGCCTTGGAATTTGTAATCTCTGTGGCTTGTCGCATAATTATGTAGTACTGTAATAGTGATCTGTAGATAGGCAGGAGTTCTGATCCCATCACTGGTAACTATGTGTATGTGTTTGTGTGTGTGACAGCAAATGCCTGAGAGACACACAGGTTTATAGCCCTGTTGTGGTCCTAAATCTTAGAAGGGCATTCTGACTGCCTTGGAATTTGTAATCTCCGTCGCTTGTCTCATAATTATGTAGTACTGTAATAGTGATCTGTAGATAGGCAGGAGTTCTCATCCCACCACTGGTAACTGCGTGTGTGTGTTTTGTGTGTGTGACAGCAAATGCCTGAGAGAGTGTGTGTGTCAGCAAATGGCTGAGGGTGGTTGTGTATTTGTGTCTGCATCCTGTCATGACAGCAGGTTTTGCTGCATTCCAAAGAGATACCACCTTTTGCACTGGCCTTTATCCTTGTCAACTGCTAAATCTCTCTCTTCCCCCTCCCCACTGCAAGTAATCAGTCCTGTGATGTCAACCAGCTCAGAAGTGGAACCAGAGTAAGTGTAATTGTATGTGTTCTGTGGCACATACCCCAACTGCATACCACTGTAAGTGTTATCTTTACATAGGCAAGACGTGCATGCACAATACTGGCAAGTGTGTGGGTGTTTGTGTGTGTGACAACCCTGTAGCCAGGCATACGCATGTGTAATGTCTTTTAGCACACCATGGTAGCCATCTGTGGTGACCGGTGTCTACAAAGTATTACATAGTTAGGAATGGTAAAGAATACACAGACAAGCACGACTACAGTTGGGTATGTTATTTTCCTGTGCCACTGTTGAGCAGTAACACAGAAACTCCAAAATTCCTGGGGTGCATTACATTAGCCATCATTCCCCACCCCAAACTCCACATACACAACAACCATCCCTTCTCTGGTGAACTGCTTAATATTTAAATGTTATAACACAAGAGATGCCTCTGTTTTGTGTACATGTCAGCTCTTTTGGAACCTTTCTGTGTCACAAAGGGTGTTCAGATATGTGTCTATATATATATATATATATATATATATATATATATATATATATATATATATATATATATATATGGCTATAGCTGTGTCTGTGTATATGTATATATATATATATATATATATATATATATATATGTGTGTGTGTGTGTGTGTGTGTGTGTGTACACATCCCGTAGGTGCATATATATATATATATATATATATATATATATATAGTTATATATAGTTATGACAGTTGTACAGATGTAGACTTGTCTTTGTTGTTTCACAGAGTACAGTACATTCAAGGGGACTGTACCTATGTACATAAAGTGACTGTCCCATTTGGTTTCAGTACTGTGGAATACCTATAGTAAGATGTGCATTATAAACTCCACGTAATAAGTGTACAACCCACATGTCTTAGTGGTACGTCCAGTGACCACTGTGTGCATGGTCCAGGGTTCAAGACCTGCAAGTCTTGTTGATACTGGCAATTAGGACTCCATAAGACACATGTAAGTAGATGTAAATATATTTTCATGACAGTAAGCAGCAGGTACATGCAGGTAACAGACATGTACAACTTGTAGTACACTTGAAATGCCCTTCTTTTGGAATCCTGCTGATGTCACCCACCTACAAATATACCTCTGGAACTGCTGTACCCGGTAATCTCCATGGCGTGTGCTGTAACTAGTTTGGGAGGTGTTCTAATCCCAGACAGACCACCTGTGTCTGCCTGCCTGAGAAAAAAATGATTCTTTTTAGAGTATGCACATTCTTTACAATTCACATACTCACCTTTAGTAATCCTGCTGATGTCACTCACCTAGAAATACACCTCTGGGATTACTGCAACCTAGTATTCTCCATAGTGCATGCTGCAACTGCATATTGCTGTATTGTGATGAGCTAGTTAGGTAGGGGTTCAATTCCAAGATGTCAACTGGGTGTTTGTCTGCCTGAGAAAGTAACAATGCTTTTTAGAGTATGCATACTCTTTACAATTCACATTACCACCATTGGCAATCCTGCTGATGTCAACTGCCTAGAAATACACCTCTGGTATTGCTGTAACTTAGTATTCTCTGTATAGTGTGCTGCAACTTCATATTGCTGTAGTGTGATAAACTAGTTAGGTAGCGGTTCAATTCCCAAGACAAGCCAACTGTGTGCCTGTCTGCCTGAGAATGGAACACTGTTTTTTAGAGTTTGCACACTCATTAAAATTCACAGAACCACCTTTTGCAATCCTGCTGTTGTCACCCACCTAGTAATACACCTCTGTGATGACTGCAACCCAATAATCTCCGTAGCATGTGCTGTAATTGTGTAATGCTGTAGTGTGATAAACTAGTTAGGTAGGGGTTCTATTCCCAGACATGGCAGGTGTGTGCATGTTATTCAGAGCCTTTCTGGAGGTGGCTGTGAGTGTCTAACCACTGGACATGTTGGGGAGAGGATTTTGCAGTTTTCCTATATGGTGTCTGTATTATACGTCACAATGTCCACCTCACGAGGAGTACAGATGTCAATCAGCCAAGGGACTGTGTTGGCAAGCCATACCCTACATCTGGCAAAAGGCCTGGTGAACAAAGTATGCAACCCTACTATTACCCAGAATATGTTCTGAACCCATGTGTCATACACAAACACACTTGCCTAGAATATCCCACTATGTTGCTAGTACCCTGCATATTGATGATAGATAGTAGGCACGGTGTGATTGCAGCGGGCGGCAGCGGGCATGGCACCTTGTACAGCAGTACAATAGGCACATAATTGAGGACAATGTGCCTTCACTGGATGCCTGCAATATATGTGGTCCCATCAAATGTGATCCACAGAGGCCATACAATGCCTTACACACATGCCATGTATGGACTGATGCCACTGTCACCAGGGAATACCTGTATCATGCTATCAATGCAGGTGTAGGGTCAACCTGCTGTCTATAAGCAGGTCCTGCCAAACCAGGCCAGTACTGGCATATTTGAGGATAACAGTCTGTGTACACAACCTGTGCCAGCCAAACCAGGTACACTTGTACATGTCACTGTACCTTAGTGTGGGACGTGCACATCCCAGGCAATGTCCATGTCAAGGGCTATCAAACACAGACATGGCATGCATTGCAAAGCAATGGCCATACACAATGGTAACCAGGATGTCTGGACAGTTCATACAATGCCCATCTGTGTGGGACATTGCAGCCACTACACCCCTGTACCACACTGCACACCATTGTCGGGTGGCATGATGCCAAGGATTACCCCTCATCCAGCCTTGTACAGCCATCTTGCACAGCCAACCACTACACACCCATGAAGCAATGCACACATGCATGTCAGTGCTGACACCTTGTGTCTGCGCGTGGGGTATGATGCTCACAACCACAGTCACACCCAGTATAACTCCCATTGGCATACTGACTGATGTCAGACATGTTCACATGCCCTAGCCCATAGAACCTCTGGATATCCCCTGTGGTACATGTAGTACCTGTGCATTACAGCAGTGTGGCAAACTAAGTAGTTAGGAAGTATATTTGTGGGCCTGGCAAAGTGTAGCACTGTGTCTGAGTCCATTAGAGAGTGTGGTTGTGTTGACAATGACATCTGTTCATGTGGACAGCCATAAGTGCTACACCTAATGTATGTCTACTATATCTCTGTTGCAGATGTCACTCACCAGCACACATATATGTTTTTACAGCACACCAACATGTCAGCTTTGTGGCACATGGAGTAACTTCATGCACTTGTAATAGTAATGACTAGTCCATCAGGGGTTTGAACCCCTGTACTGGTATGTGTGTGACAGATGATGCTTAGGTTTTAGTCTCAAAGCCCTTCTCTGATGTACTTTGCCTCTGTCTGTCCCTCCCACACACTCTCTGGTGGATGTGGAGTTGTAGACCTGCTCAGCAGCAGCTTGTGTTTTGTAAGTGATGGTCATGATCAGGTGATGGCCTCTGCATCTATTGCAGTCCTCCTTTAGCTGATTGCATGTGGAACAGCTGTGGTGATGTTTCCATAGCCAATCGTATGGAAACACAGTACAATATCTAGGAACATCATGTTGGTGTTTGCCCATGACAGTCACTGTGAGTGGAACCTGGATCTGGTGTTTGGTAAATGGCATCACAAATGATATCTGGATGTTCCTCAAACAACATACACAGTGGAAAATAGCCTAAAGACAGGAGGGTGATCTGCCAGACATGACTACAGCATGTATGTGTAGCTATGCTTCATTGAGATTACTGCCAGTTTAACAAGTTGTGTGTGGTAATGGCTATTCTGCATATTTTAAAACTGACAAGACAGTGCTCTGTTTGTGAGGGAACCCCCATCTGTAGGGCCATCTGTGGACTGGTCAGTGTGTGGAACCATTTGCTTCCTGTGTTACTCACTGAACACTCATCATTGAAATGAGCATAGTGTGGGGATTGCAGTCAGTACATGGTGATAGTGATGATAGTTACTGCCATCACATCCCTGATGGGACATATGTCACATGAAACAGTTGTATGACAGTCACTGTCTGGAGTTCTCAGTGACATGCCATTAATGGACCACTGTTCATACCTGCAGTCACAAGTCTTCTACACTTTGTATAGATGTCATGCAGTATATATGCATGTGTTGTGCTCCCTCTGCAAATGTATACCATCTGTTGTGTTGGGTTGATGGTCATATCTATGCATGCTGTTATAAATAATCCTGAATGCTGTTGACTATTACTAAGCCATATCTGTGTTAAAACTGCAACACCATAGGCTGTATTGGTTTGGAGGTCCCGGCAAAGCCTCCTGTCCCACTTCAGCTGGCCATGGCACCAGGCACTAGCATATCTGGGGCGCAGCCTTGGACCTCCACCTCTGTTGGTTCTGTACCACCTTCTGGTGGAACTGCCACTGAGGATGGGGCATATCCCCTCTGGGAGCAGGTCCAGACAGGAACCATTCCTGCTGTCGTACAGTCCCAGATGTGGTGTGTAGGCGGCTCAATAAGGGGTTTTGAGGCCAGATACACCAGCTCGAGGGCAGAGTGTTACATTTACAGGGTGAGCCTGCCCCTCCTAGACAGCCCCCAGCACAGCCACCTTTGTGGCTGTTTTGGTGCAGTGGTGGCTGCCCATGCCTGGAGACCTCTGTCCCACTGTTTCCATCTGGGAGCTCATGGGGTTGTGACTGCCAAACACACCTCCCCATCTAAGGTGTATTCCCCCACATGTGTCATATACTGACCCTGTATGCTGTCTTGTCTGTCATCCTAGCCAACCTATCCTCCACGAACATACCTACTGTCCTTCCCCCACATCCCACTCTCACCCTACGGAAACAAAAGGCCAATCAGTTCCTAGAACAATATCTGCCCCATACATAGCTGTCCATTTCACACACATGTCCACTGGACACGTAAACCTTTTAATATGCATCACAACATACTCCAGTTGTCCTCACCCCTGTCTCTCTGGCACACGATCCTGGTATGTACATGACTCCTAAAGGTTCCAGGTACACGTGATGCAGATGAACTCATTGTACACACAACACTTCCGGTCCCTCTATGGTTACCCCATTTACCTTTTTCATGATGATGAGTTCGCACACAGCACCTTGCAAGAGTACTGTTCTCACATAATGATTGGGCAGGAACTGTTGTGTTAATGTAAATAAAATGCAGAGTGATGTATTTGGCCAATGTACAAATGTCTGCGTGTATTAATGACACATGTCTGTCTGAGGGAGTCTTGATATTACATAGGACAGCACCACTACATAATACAGGTATTGCTGGTGTTTCCCTTTTCATTCCTTTGTAATGCTTTGTTGTCACATGGGATGTTCTTGATCTATCTATATATATGTATGTATCTATATCTGGACATAAACACACACGCATACATCTACATGATGGAATACATTTCCTATACTGTTAAATGACTGCGCTGGATGATATGTTTGTGATAACATCCGACATCTGTATATCTGCCATGGCTTGGTGGTAAATCACATTAGCTGTGTATGCACGGTCCTGATTTTGAGCCTTGCAGAGGTGTTTATTTTGTTGCTGGGCAGAACAAGGCCATTGGATAAGGAGTGATTAAGGTACATTAAAGCAGTTGTGAGCGGGTTTGCATGGAGCTAAGCAATGCTAACTTCCGGTTACAGTTTCTTACACCCAGTTAGCCTCTACATTGCTTCACCAGTGTAATACTCACATACTGGCAGCCAAACAGGCTTACATCCGCTTGCTCCTGCACTTGCAATGCACTGCATTTGGTGTTTGCATCTGAAACTCACACCCCTGGGTGGGAGTGAGGACTACAGTATTACCTTGTGATGCCTATTACATCGGATTACATGCCTACAGTATCGGGAATGGCTGCCCATTAGGCAAAAGCATGTCATTCGACTGTGCGGAATCCGTGGCCTGTCCAGAGATTGATTCATATTATTGATGTATTCCTCTTACAATCTGCACCTGTTTGGCTAATACATGGGAACTGACACTCTTCAATACAAACAAGTAATTGGGTTTTAGAACCCACATCCTTCAGTCGAGTCATGCTACTGCATACCTGATATTCTGTCATCTTTCTAAGGTTGTAAGTGGAATATGTGCTTTCTGTCCCTATCAGACCTCTCAAACGATTGGGAACAAATATCAACTGAATCAGGGACATGTCATAACAACATCAGGGACACATTTAAATTATTAGTGCTATTAACCTGACACATTGACAGACTCAGAGCATATGAATTCATGCACATTTTCTGAGGTAAATGATGTTTATAACTCTTAAATGTTGTCATTATTCATTACATGTAATTCACCACCTTTCCTCCAAAAGTCACTAGTTTTAGGAGGGATTAAGTGGGACAGAGTTACAATTTGAGTCAAAATCAGGGATGTCCCTGGAAATTGGGAACAGTTCAGAGGTATGGTCCCTATTTGTCCCCCCAATGGTTTATGTCCTATCCAGTGGATTTGCTCTTAGGGGTTGAGAGGTATGGGCATCAGCTATACCCATTTCGGAATATTGCTTACATCTCCGGGGCAGTCCTAATACGACTTCGCTAGCCAAAACCTGCACGCCTAGGCCCATAATTGCATACCCATAGTTCTCCCACCTGCTCCACTTCTACAGCACTCATCCTTACTGTGGGGGCAGGTGGGGTATAAACACACTATTACACACTGCCCACTCTCTGCGTGTCAGAACACATGTCGTACATTGTGTCGACCCATTGGTTATCAGGCTTGCACAACCTACTGGTTCATGTATGTCTACAGCCTGGTTTGATGAATCATTACTGGGACTGACTCTGATGATCATTAATTTTTGGGTGTCCCACAAGGGACATCGATGTCTTTGTTTCAAGATTAGACCTGGCAGGTCTCTCCCATGGGTAGTATCCTGCCGGTGGTCTGGGAAGTAGGAGTGTGTTTACTTCTATTGTTTGTCTGTATGTCTCACCAGCCTAGGGTGGGGGGGGTTGATGCTACGTTACACGTTTGTTTATTGGACCGCTCACCCCCCCCCATGCATGTCCTGTGAATATATGTAATTCGTAACTGCTGTATCATATCCTAGCTACATACATGTGTATATTTACAGTCACATATATATATATATATATATATATATATATATATACACATTACTGTATACAGATATATCTGTATATGTATGCATACCTGTATATATTTATATATTGCTGTCTACACACACACATATATATATATATATATATATATATATATATATATATATATATATATATATATAAAAAACAACATATGGGTCTATGGGTGTCTGCATATGTATATATCTATATGTGGGTATGTATATGTATTATGTCTCTGTGTGTATACATTTGTACTACGGAGTGGGAGAGGTTTAACTCTATGTCGCTATGGGTAGATATACCCGCAATGGGTAGATATACACGCACATACCTCTACATATATACATCTACATCTGGTTATTCCGTTCCTTGCCATATAGATTACACTTTGCTGCAGTGATACTCATAGTGGGTGTGGCTGCTTGTTGGGCGACACCTCTGCCCAATTAACACATTTGCTTACATCCCTGGGGCTGTCCATATAGGCCCACATCAGCCAACACCTGCACACCTAGACTGATAACTAGCTACCCAAAGTTCTTCCACAAGCACCTCCTCTACAGCACCCATTCTTTCTCTGGGTCCTGGTCGGTTCTGAACACACCACTACATGCAGCCTACTCTCCACTTCACGGGACCCATGTCATACAATTGTCTCGACGCATGGGTCATCAGGCTTTCCCACCCTTGTATTCTGGGTATGTATAAACCCCAGCCAGAATGTTTGGTGTATCACCTTCTTTTGGTCTTGTCAATATTTGGGGTGTCCTGCGAGGGACGCTCCTGTCTGTGTTCCAAGATTAGATTTCACGGGTGCACTGTGTACCCCCCCCAGTGGTATCCTGCTGTGGTCTGGGGAGCAGTGTACTATTTACATTGTTTGCGGGTTTGTGTGTATGTTTCCCATGTCCGGCTGGGGGGGTGGGAGGTCATGCTATGTGTTTCATGTTTCTTGCTTGGGCCCCTAACTTTCATTGGCATAGCCTGTGAACATATGTCATTCTTGTGTGCTGTTTCCTATCATGGCTCTGTATCTGTGTATATCTACGCACACACACACACACACACACACACACACACACACACACACACATATATATATATGTGTAGATACGTATATGTATATGTCTGCAACTATATATATATATATATGTATATATATATATATATATATATATATATATATATATATATATAGTTATATATATGTATAGTTTTATATATATGTATATATATATATGTGTGAGTGTGTATATATATATATATATATATATATATATATATATATATATATATATATATATATATATATATATGTATATATATATATATATGTGTGTGTGTGTGTGTGTGTGTGTGTGTGTGCGTGTGTGTGTGTGTCTGTAAAGCAATGCATACCCCACACAAACGCACTTACAAACGCTTACTGGTGTTTATATATGCTTAAACTTCTTACTAGTGCTTTATTCATTATGACACTGACACTTTGCTCCAGTTTACTTTTAATTGTTATTTTGCAGGTTATACAGCAGACAGATGTCAAAATATGTTTATGTACAGATTACCGATGGTAAATGGCATGTGATACAATGCGATTCGGAATGGGAATGTCTGTTCGTTAGGTGGTTGCTCTAACCAATACACTATTGCTGTGCTGCTTCATTTGCATATATACCCATATACCCATGGCTCCTGGTTCCCCAAACACCCCCCAACACCTTCCTTACACTGCAGTCATCCATTCTCCAGGTGGATTCACAGAGTATCCACACCACTACACATTGGCCACTCCCTACTCCTGTAGACCCATCCTATCAGTTGACTCACTCCATGTATCCTCAGAACTCCCAAACTTTTAGTCCACAAACATTGATGACATGAGCGTCCAAAAGGACACTATTCGCAATTTTTGGTTTGTCCCACACGGGACACGCATGTCTTTATGTCAAGATTAGACTATATACTTCATTGCATCCTTACTCCCATTAATATGACACTACAATAAATTAATAAGTATGACTATGTGGTAACGCACACATTACACATGTAAGCCTAATTGTGTACGTGGTCAGCGTATTTCTTTTACAAATAGACCGGTTTAGTAATTGGCGTTGCCGTAGCAGGCAGATCACAGGAATGATTCCATGTGTGGGAAAGTCCTCACATTTGATTTTTTCAGCACAGCACTGACTTCGGACATTGTACACACTTCTGCGTTTTAGCAGTTTTGTCCCTTCCCTCTTATGTACTACCTATTATTCTATCTACTGTTGAGGTTTGTAAGGGCACATTCATGTTATTTATGTCTGCAAATGGAATGAATGTGCTACAGATAATGCACTTCTACATATAGATGTCTGCATGTGTGTATGCATATATACTTATAACGAACTCACTGACCTCCACGGGGTGGTCCAATTAGAACCAGCCATCCAAGCCTGGCATGCCTGGATCCATAATTTCATACCCATAGTTCCTCCACTCCACCCGAGTTCAACATACACACATACCATCCATTATCTAGTTGCTATCACAGCCATGACACACCTCCACACATTGCCCTCTCCTGAGCATTAGGGGCCTTACACGTATGTTGTGCCAACCCATGTATTCTCAGGCTCTCTCACCATTTAGTCCTTGAACATACCTGCCCTTGCTTGTGTAATGGTCAGATGGCCAAATAGACTATCAATTTTTGGGTAGTCCCACCAGACACTACCCTCTGTGTGTAAAGTAGACTTAGCAGATCAGCAATGTTACTCCAACTGGTAATATCCTGCCTGTGGTTTGAGTATCAGTGTTTTGCTCACTCCTGCCCAGCTTGATATGACATATGCTGAGAATGTTATATAATACTGGGGTTGCTGTTGTTGATTCCCTTCTCATTTCTTTTGTATGCTTTATTGTTACGTTGTTCTTTCTTCATATATAGATATATATATATATATATATATATATGTATGTATGTATATATAGATTTATATGTATGTATATATATATATATATATATATATATATATATATATATATATATATATATATACATATATATATATATATATATATATATATATATATATATATATGTGTATATGTATTATATATCTGTACATACTTATATACATTTCCTATGCTGGGCACTGTTTAGACCTGTGCAAGTGCACTCAGACTTGCTTACTGGTACTAATATATGTTTACTGCTGCTTATTTGTGCTTACACCTGCTTACTAGTGCCTTATTCATTATGACAGTGCCACTTTGATTGAATGACATTTAGTTAAATATCTCATGCGATACCTCTTTGTCGGTTTTACAGCAAAAAGACATTCATTCCACATGGAAAATGATACGTGCGATTGTTGGGCTCGAACCATGAATGCCTGTTTATTAGGCGGATGCTCTAAACACTACACGATTGATGTTTAAGTCAATTCTGCATGTTTTTCTCCATTTGAATGCATTTGATGTGTAAGCTATGCTCAGCGGAGGGCAGTAACGTGCAAACACGCTGCACTTTGCTTACACCTTCAATATTGTAGCAATTCAAATGTATAATAGGGACACGGGGAATCTAATTGTGAAAGTTCTAGGGACAGGGCTCAACATTCCACTACGTGCTTGTGTGTTTGCTACTTTGATTTTATTTCACTGTTCGTGGACAGTCTTGTATGCTTAGCATACATTTTGGTATCCACAGACACTGAATTACTGACTTTCTGTTAGAGGCGGGCTCTACTAGTAGGCATAGTAGGTTGTGCAAGTGTTGGGGCATGTTTACGCCTCTGTAGAGCACTTGTACTCACCTCCTGCACTCGCACACGTTTCCTGTGCACATCCAGGGTGTGGTGGTGCACCCTCATACATATTCATATGGCACTGCTGCACCATCTGTAGTGAGGACACTCGGCTCAAGGCTAAAACTGTCCTTACGCCGAGCTTTTTGAATCATGTGGTTCATCTTAAATGTTACACAATGGCAAACTCAACTGCATTATTATTTGACCTCTGTCTAGTGCAGGTAAATAGATAGTAACTGTTGTTTTCATGATATTAATTTATACAGCTATAGTTTTCACATTTTTCTAAATATCTGAACAACCAAGTAAATCAGACAGAACTCCTTAGGCTGATATGAGAGTTCTCAGCCAGATGAATAAACTACTGCTTGACAGCATGTGTGTAACTTCAGTAGTTGCTGAGATATTTTAAGTTGTTTACAAAATATCACAGATGTAATAGTTAGTGTGTTAACTTAAGTTTAAGATGAAGTACTTAAAGAATACTACCACTATAAAACTAGTTTGTGCTGAAGAGTTGCCATTTACACTTTCATAACCCCTATGGTTAGGGTTGCCACCTTTTCAAATGCCCAAAGTGGGACATGTTCTGTAGAAATGTCAGATTTTCCAGGACAAAACATACCTACAGCCATGCATAGTACAGAACTTTACTTTTTTTGCACAAATAAAAGCTTATTCTAGTAACATTTGAATTGCTTATGCTACTTCACATAATATATACAAGTTTCATATATAAAATAACTGTTTTATGCAACTATGAAAGAAAACTTAGGAAATATTTTTGTCCTGAAATCTCAGGACATTTGCTATTTTTCGATTTTTTTTCGCAGGACACAACTGCCTAAAGAGGGACTGTCCCTCGCAAAGTGGGACAGGTGGTAACTCTACCTATGGTTCCAGAGATATGAACATCTATTTGAAATGTGAGGACATAATTTGATTCTGCCAAAAGGCTTAGGCTCCACCCATTGGAAGTTACAGTGCAAACTTCCAGAGCTCCATTGGAGTGAATGAGTTAATATTACAGATAGAAAGAACTGCAGCACCTGCTATTTCTAACTGCTATATCAAAGATTCATTGTATCCCATAAAATGTGATTGTCAAAAATGAGCAGCTGTTATATTAAAAAAGTTGCATACCTCTGGAAAAATATGCATTACCTGCTCTTTAGATAAATTAATTCTCCCTTACTGAATGACACATCTGTCTTATTTGGTCACTGACACTTCTTCTTTTGGCTTTTTCCCAGTAAGTGGTCACTCCATCAGATCACCTGTCTGCACATGATTGGTAGTAGAGTTTTACAATGTCAGGTTGCTAGCCTGGTGCCCAGCTTTACACAGAAGGCACACACACTCACACCTAGGGCCAATTTAGTGTGTCCAATCCACCTACAGCATATCTTTGTAATGAAACTGGAGCACCCAGAGAAAACCCATGCAACCACAGGGAGGTCATGCAGACATCACACAGAAGGCACTCCAGCTGAGGATTAAACCATAGAACCTCTTGTTGGGAGGTGACAACACTAACCGCTGCACCACCATGGCCACCCCCATTTGGGTACTGACACTGCTACCTTCAAATTACTTGTTTCACAACTTGACTAATTGTATTACAAATAAAATTATTTTGTGACTTGACCTGTCATGTTTAAAATGTTGCATGTCTTTACATTTTCAGATATTTATTAAGAATCATACACCTCTACATGGGTACAGAAGAAGTGAGATGTACTATTTGAACTTTCTTGGAACAGATACATTAAGTTCCTCTAAGACAACTGAGTTTTTCCATGCTGTAGTAGGATTTATTTTGGTTTTTTCCATCGTGGAAACTAAATGATAAAACTAATAACTTTAGCAATGTACTGAGTTTGCCTCTACAACAAAAACGTGCAGGCAGAATTAAATTATTTGAACACTGACATTGTCCTGGTAATAGATTTCATCCCAGGGTGCTTTGTTTTGGGGTCATCGTCATTCTACATAATACCAAGCAGTACAATTTTCCATAAAGGTACATTATAGAAATGAATGAAGTTCATTATTGTTTTACAGTTGAACCATTATTTGCTCTCCATAGTTTTTGTCAGTCATATCTTACAGTGCACTGACACATTTTTGTTCAGCACTGAATCATATGTGCTTCCACTGAAAGACTATATGACTAAAGATGGACACATGCTGTGTGAAAGGATGAATTTTGTATATAGCATAGGAACTGTGCAATTACGCCTTTTCTTGTTTGATGTATATATCATCATGCTGGTGGACTATATTGTCTAGTGGGTTTTAGGACATATTCATACCTTGCAATTCTTGAACTAGACAGTAGAAAAGAAGGGTCTGAGATACATGGGTGTACTCATCACACCAAAGGCTACATAAGCATCTGTCATTATGTGACAAGCAGCGGTGCACAGTAAATATGTAAGGTGGTAACAGAGCCACTCAGAGACACATTTATATGACTTTAAACTAAAACATTGACAGAAGAAAATAAGTGTGAATTTATCACACATTTTTGTCAAGCAGAAATGAAGACTAGTCTTGAGAGGCTTGTCATTAAATAATATTAAGTATAAGTCAACTATCTTTTCCACAAGGTTATCACATTTAGAAAAGACTGAAAGGGAAAGAGTTACAATGTAACACATTGAGGCAAATTCATAAATAATATGAACAGCTGAAGATGAAGTTGTAAGTTGACAAGGAAAGCTGATACAGTAGGAGACATTGCATATAATGCCATTAGGGCACAGTTAGGGAACGTCACTGGCATTGTCAAGTACACTGGGAAATTAAACAAAAGCAGTAATTCATATATAAATAAATTAACTTTTCCCTTGTCTTATATGTTTTAAAAAAACAATAATAAAGGAGTAATGGCAAATTACCCACCTGTTTACACTGGGGACATATAGAGAAGATTAATGTACATTTGTATAACCTTTCCCTTACAAGCAGTTATGTGTAAACAATCGGTTGTGGCAGCATGTTGGGAATTGTAGGAAGTGAGACTGTCAATACTTTCAAAGTATTTATTTAGTGCAATACAGAAAGACCTGCTACGCAAATGTCACATTGAACATCATATTTACAGAAGACTATGCTGCAATGCATACTTAGAGAAGTCTACCTTTAACAGATGGGAGATATGTATAGTAGGGAGATAAAGGACATGGTCATGTGACATATATTAAGGTGCAAGTCTGTCAATTCTTCATGTGGACGCATGTCATTACACCTGTGTTGTGTGTAGGCATGTCAGTATATGTCTATGGACATGATCTAGGTATGTGTGATAGAAAGACCACACATAGATAGATAGCACACAGACAAAGTAAACCAAAAAAGTTTATGTTAGAGCAATTGCTTAATGACATCTGCTACATGGTAACCATTTCACTTGTCATTTCAATGCGAATGGAATATAAAACATTTTTAGCAGTGTAATCATCATATTACATGAGTACTTCCTACTGCAGCTGCCACATATACACATTTAAATACAATCTCACAAAATACACTTCAGAATACGGTATAGCATTATGTTGTAAATCACAATTTGCTCGGAAGTGAGTCTTACTGAATGCGTTTATAATTCCTGCATGACAGTACATGACCATAACTCACAGAAAGGTATAAAATGAACATTACATTTCATATATAACAGCTGTACACTGACCTGTAACAACATATGTTATCTTCAGTGCACTGGTCATTATCTCCAGCAAATGACAATAACTATTTTATAGCATTGATTTCTTAATGTGTTTTGTGCTAAATGGCATGCATCTAATACATCACCATGCCGGGCATGCTCATAAGGAAGCACAAGGGTGAATGCCTTGACATCACCCATCCACGGCAAATCCTTAACAAAGTATCACAACACAAGACTAATCACACTTTAGGACCACATTGCAGCCTGATGCCCAACAAGAACTAATGAATAAGCCATTCTTGCCTTTAACTATTATATTTGAAAGCATATGCCTTAGATGATATTAACTGAATAACGTTTATTGAAGTATGAATTAGAAATTCTTTATTATCTTGCATTCAGTTCAGTTTGAGAGATAAATACACAGTGAATTTCTGGGCCTTTGTCTTTTTCTGAAAATATTTCAAGCCTGCATAAACTGAAACACTGCTGGTGATTCCCTGCTGAGTAATGGAAGTAAGCCTATATTTTCTTGTCTGTGAGTGATAAAACTGTTTTCTGTTTTAACTGCTCCATTTTGTTTTCTGTGTTAAGAAATCTGCTTGGCCTGAAGTTTTTGGTCTATGTGAGAGACAGACACTTAAATTAGCTAGGCTGCACATTTCACATGTTTTAATTAGTTAAATTGTGTGAATGATACTTAAATGCACAGTGAATTTCTGGGCCTTTGTCTTTTTCTGAAAATATTTCAAGCATGCATAAACTAAAGCACTGCTGGTGATTCCCTGCTAATTTTTCTAACCCACTGTCCCTTTTGTTGATCTGCTTTTAAACCTGGTGATTTTAAACTGCTCAACCCTACTGTAAACCGAACTTAATAAACCTCTCCCTTTCTACACTACTGTTGATATCTTATTTATTTGCCTTTCATTGTGCTTATATTGAAAAAGTTCATTTTGCTTCTCATTGTCTGTTCTACTAATTTGCTTGGTCTGAATTCATTGTCTAGCTAGCTGTTGGGTAAAGTAGTATATTTTTACAGTCTAGGAAGCACTTGTTTTTGCATCAGGAGGTCAGTAGATTTTCCATCTAGTATGATGGGAGGTAGCCTGGTATGTTTTGGTTGGGGAAACATTTGAGATTTCTGCAAGTAGTTTTATTGGCTGGTGGGCTTATTAATCAGCTTATCTTGTTTTTAGTACCTTAATAAATTCTGTACAATTGAGTGGTTCATAGGTTCTTAGGTGTGTACTAGGCTAATGGCACTGGAGCCTTAATGACCCTAGCACAAAAAAATTGCCCAGGCACTGTGCCACCCAATGTGAGTTCACAGTGCCTTTATCCAGTAGGGCAACTGGAATGATCCCTGGAGGGAACTTTCTGTTATCCATCCACTTGTCAAGATTTCTTTTGAAGAGGGCCAGCGAGATGCTCTGCTTGATATGAATGGGAATCTTATTCCAGGGTATGGGCAGTCTTTGGGAGATGACCCACTCACTAGGTTAAATAAGGAGAAAGTAACAGTCAGCTATCAGGTGCCAGAATCCAACACATAGCACACACACTCAGGTCACTCCACAACAAGTTACAAGTATGGCTCTGTCACTGTCCATGTGGGTGTGAATGACCTGAGATGCACCTCCCTGGGCTACATGAAAAGAGAAATGGAGGAACTCTCGGATTATGTGGCTGAGGCAGGTATGACCGTAGCCCTGAGCAGCATCCTATTGTCATCCAGAATGATACTGCAGTACAAGCAGAAAAATATTGACTTCAACAATTGGCTAAGTTTCTGGTGTCATTCTAAGGGGATCCAGTATCTGTCTGCTTGGGCTGACATGATTGACAGACCTCGATGCTTTGCCAGAGATGGCCTGCCTCTGTCACCTCTGGGTTTCCGGATACTAGCTAAGGCTTTTGCCACCCCTATAGTGCCTTTTATAGGCGATGTTCCAAAGACCAAATTACCATCCTGAGAGCTATAAATAAATGCAATCTGAGGGTCATGCTGCTCAATGCTAGAAGTCTAAATGTCACGATGCACTTGCTCGAAGCACTCCTCAAAATGGAGAACATCGACATTTGTGCTGTAATGGAGACCTGGTTTAAGCAGCAAAAAGCACCTCTACACTAGCAGGCTACAACTCATTCCACACCTTTCAGCCCCAGAACATGAACCAACACTCCAAAGGCAGTGGTGTCACCATATTCTTAAAGGATATACAGACCTCCAGACTAGTAGCTCAGCATAACGCATCCAAGATACTTTAGGTACAACTAACATTGGGTAAGACAGCAATTCAGGTCATAACCTGCTAGAGGACCGCAACCATGTCCCAAGACTCTCACTCCATGTTCCTAAGCATCCTGGAAACTATTAGGGTCCAACCCAACACTCTCATACTAGATTACTTCAACTACCCCTCCATCAACTGGGAAAACTACTCATGCACCAATACACTGACCCAATGCATCTTGGAATTCATCAGTTCCAATGCCCTGGACCAGCTCACTCTTACCCCGACTAGAGGAAGCAACATCCTTGACCTGGTTATTGCTAACATGGGCACCATTGCTCTACACCAATAGTCAATTCCTCCCTCATTAGATCCAACCACTTTAATCACCATGGAAATACACATCTCACCCACACCCCCCGCAAGGGTAACCATCATGAAAAACTTCTCCAAATCTGACTTTGGCCTCCTAAAAACAGTGGCAGCTAACTTTATGGCACCCATGTCAATGGAAAATAGATGTATGGCTGCCGAATCATACACCAATGCACTGTATGAACACGTACATAAATGCATGGAACTAGCCATACCCAACAGAACCAAGATGCTCTCCTCCAAAAAAAGGAAGCCAATCTGGTGGTCCCCTGCCATTAATAAACTCTACAACAGCAGAAAGAAACTGTTGCAGAAAAAGGTGAAGTCCGAAGACTGGAAAAACTCCCTTATTTGCCTCAACAAAAAGTTGAGATCCCTCATCAAAACCTCTAAAGCCAGCTATGAAGGCAGAATGGCAGCAGACATGAAAAACAACTACAAAGTCTTCTATAGTTATATCAAGAATCTCCATGGCAATACCCAGGTTTGCTCTGAGTTACTGCACAAGGGTACATCCTATAATGAGCCAACAGATATTGCCAACATACTGGCTGACAGATTCAGAGCCAACTTTTCCCCTGTCTGCCCCCCCCCCACAGGACCAATCACAATACCAGAAGAATGCCAGGCACCCAGCACTACTGCAGCACAGGTAAAAACTATATTGTCCAAGGCCAAGAATACAGCTTCCATGGGACATGGCAATATCCCTGGATGTGTTCTACATGAACTACAGAGTGAACTGGCACCACATCTGTGTGTCCTGTTCAATCACAGCCTTACCTCAGGCTTTGTTCTGACCAAATGGTGCACTGCTACACTCATCCCTCTCCATAAAGGGGGAGTAACTACAAACCCTGGGAGTTATCGACCCATTCGCCTGGCAAATCTGATATGTAAGGCTGTGGAGCGCATCATCATGGACCTAATTAAGAAGGATATAGGGACTCTCCAAACTCTAGATCCCATGCAATTTGGTTTTGTAAAAGGTAGGTCATGCCTGCTCAACCTGGATTACTTCTTTGAGTCAGTCACCAGAGATTTGGATGAGGGCAAAGCAATTCATGCAGCCTACCTTGATCTGGCCAAGGCCTTTGGTACCATTCCCCACTCATGAATTATTGATAAACTCACCAAACTAGGCATTAACCCCTATATCACTAGGTGGGTTGCAAATTGGCTCACATATAGAATGCACAATGTGAAAGTAGCGGACTCCAAGTCAAACTGCTGACCAGTCAAGAGTTGAGTCCCTACAGGGATTGGTCCTGGGTTCTCTCTTGTTTGACATCTACTTCTCAGAAGTCCAGGCCAACACGGAGGGACTCTGGCTGGCCAAGTCTGCAGACGATTGCAAACTAGGAGCCATTATTAACTCCCCAAGTGATGTAGACATCCTACAGAAAGGCTTCACTGAGACCAATGACTAGTGTTGAAACAATGACCTTAAGCTTAATGTCAAAAAATGTGTCATCATCCCCTTTTGAAAAAACTCAGTTCCCACTAATTACCGCATTGATGGGAGCCCACTGAACTTTGAAGGTGTTACAAGAGATCTGGGAATATGGGTTTACAGCAACCTCTCCTTTGACCACCACATTGCCATTGTAGTCAGAAAATACTTTTATGTGGCATATCTCATTACCAAGGGTTTCCCATCTAGGAAGAAAGAGGTTATCATCTCTCATGCTAATCTTCCCTCATTAGGCCAATCCTCAAGTATAATGCCCCATTTGGCATGTACCTCACTAGACATATGCAACAGCTGGATAGGCCACAAAAATACCTCATGAAGAAGATCCTAGGCCTTAAACACATGTCCTATATGGATAGACTCAAAAAAACTCCAGCTATTCTCTGTCTCATATTGTCTACTAAGAGGTGATCTCTGCTTGTCTTACAAAGCCATGTCTGACCCTGCACTGTTAGAAATGCTACATCTAAAGAAATCCCAATCCATCCACATCACACTCTCCAGAGACCTCAACCTCATTACCACAATCAACAGAACATGCTGGAGGGACAGGTTCATAACCCAGAGACTGCTCATGCTCTGGAATGGACATCCCATACATGTCAACCAGAGCACCTCACTGGCCCTCTTCAAGAGAAATCTTCATGAGTGGATGAGAAATAGAAAGTTCACCCCGGGGAACACTGCAGTGTCTCAATCTGATAAAGGCACTGGGAAATAACGTCAGGCGGCACAGTGCCATGGAACTTCTATGGGCTAGGCTTGTAAAGCCTCTAGGGCCATTAGCCTAGTACACACCTATGAACCTGTCCCTCCAGCATGTTCTGTTAATTGTGGTAATGAGGTTATGATCTCTGGAGTGTGTGGCATGGGGTATTGGGATTTCTTTAGGTGTAGCATTTCAAGTAGGACTGGATCAGACATGGCTTTGTAAGTCAAGCAGAGATCACCTCTAAGTAGGTGATAAGAGATTTAGAATAGCTGAAGTTTCATGAGTCTGTCTATGTAGGACATGTCTTTGAGACCTAGGATCCTTTTTGTGAGGTACTTTTGAGGCCTCTCCAACTATTGTAGGTGTCTGGTCATGTCCATGCCAAATGGGGTGTTATATTCGATGATTGGACTAATGAAGGATGAGTAGAGAGGGATGATGCCCTCTTTCTTCCTGGATGTGAAACCTTTGGTTATAAGATGTACCACGTAGAAGAGCTTTCTGACCACAGTGGCAATGTGGTGGTCGAAGGTGAGGTGGCTGTCGACCTGGGTGTCTAGATCTCTTATGGCCCCTTCAGTGTTCAGTGGGCTCCCATCAATGTGGTAATTTGTGGATAACTGAGTATTTTCCAAAGGGGATGATAACTCATTTTCTGGTGTTAAGATTCAGGCCATGGTTCTGACACCAGTCATTGCTCTCAGAGAGGCCCTGCATCATGTATCAATGATGTCTGCATCACTTGGGGAGTTGATAAAGACTCCTAGCTTGCAGTCATCAGTGAACTTGGTCAGCCAGAATCCTTCTGTGTTGGCCTGGACTACTGAGAAGTAGATGTCAAACAGGAGACGGCCCAGGACTGAGCCCTGTGGGACTCCACTCATGACTGGTCAACAGTCTGACTTGGAATCCACAACTTTCACTCTGTGGGTCTTGTCTGTGAGCCAATTTGCAACCCACCTAGTGATGTAAGGATTGAAGCCTAGTTTGGTGAGATTATCAATGCTACCTGAGTGGGGAATGGTATCAAAGGCCTTGGCCATGTTGAGGTAGGCTGTATGCACTGCCTTACCCTCATCCAACACCTTGGTGACTGTCTCGTAGAAGTCAACCAGGTTCAGCAGGCAGGATCTCCTCTTGACAAAGCCAAACTCTGTGGGGTCAAAAAACTCCAGTTATTCTCTGTCTCATGTCGTCTACTAAGGCACGATCTCTGCTTGTCTTACAAAGCCATGTCTGACCCTGCACTGTTAGAAATGTTATATCTAAAGAAATCCCAATCCGTCCACATCACACTCTCCAGAGACCTCAACCTCATTACCACAATCAACAGAACATGCTGGAGGGACAGGTCATAACCCAGAGACTGCCAATGCTCTGGAATAGACTTTCCATACATGTCAAGCCGAGCACCTCACTGGCCCTCTTCAAGAGAAATCTTGATGAGTGGATGGGAAATAGAAAGTTCACTCTGGGGATCACTCCAGTGGCTCTACCCGATAAAGGCACTGGGAACTAACATCGGGCGGCGCAATGCCAGGGCACTTCTATGGGCTAGGCACGTAAAGGCTCCAGGGTTATTAGCCTAGTACACACCTATGAGCCTGCCCTCCAGCATGTTCTATTAATTGTGGTAATGAGGTTTTGATCTCTGGAGCATGTGGCATGGGGGAATTGAGATTTCTTTAGGTGTGGCCTTTCAAGTAGGGCTGGTTCATACATGGCTTTCTAAGTCAAGCAGAGATCACCTCTAAGTAGGTGATAAGAGACTGAGAACAGCTGAAGCTTTATGCATCTGTCCATTTAGGACACGTATTTAAGGCCTAGGATCCTTTTTGGTGAGGTACTTTTGTGGTCTCTTCAGCTATTGTAGGTATCTGGTCAGGTACCTGCCAAACTGGGAGTTATATTCAATGATCGGTCAAATGAAGGATGAGTAGAGAGGGATGATGACCTCTTTCTTCCTGGATGTGAAACCTTTGGTTATAAGACGTGCCATGTAGAAGGACATTCTAACCACAGTGGCAATATGGTGGTCAAAGGTGAGGAGGCTTTTGACCTGGGTGCCTAGATCTCTTATGGCCCCTTCAGTGTTCAGTGGGCTCCCATCAACGTGGTAATTCATGGGAACTGAGTTTTTTCCAAGGGGATGACAACGCATTTTTTGGCGTTAAACTTCAGACCATGGTTCAACACCAGTCATTGGTCTCAGAGAGGCCCTTTTGTAGGATATCTGCATCACTTGGGGAGTTGATAATGACTCCTAGCTTGCAGTCATCAGTGAACTTGGTTAAACAGAGTCCATTTGTGTTAGCCTGGACTTCAGAGAAGTAGATGCCAAACAGTAGACGGCCCTGGACCAAGCCCTGTGGGACTCCACTTTTGACTGGTCGACAGTCTGACTTGGAATCCACAACTTTCACTCTTTGGGTCCTGTCTGTGAGCCAATTTGCAGCCCACCTAGTGATGTAAGGATTGAAGCCTAGTTTGGTGAGTTTATCAATGATACCTGAGTGGGGAATGGTATCAAAGGCCTTGGCCATGTCGAGGTAGGCTGTATGCACTGCCTTACCCTCATCCACAGCCTTGGTGACTGCCTCAAAGAAGTCAACCAGGTTCAGCAGGCAGGATCTCCCCTTGACAAAGCCAACCTATGTGGGGTGAAGAGTTTTGAGATTCCCTATATCTTTGCTAAGTAGGTCCATGATGATGTGCTCCATGGCTTTACATACCAGGCTCATCAGGGTAGTGGGGCAATAGTTCCCAGGATTTGTAGTTGCTCCCCTTTTATGGAGTGGGATGACTGTAGCAGTGCACCATTCATTAGGGACATAGGCTGAAGTAAGGCTGTGATTGAACAGGGCATACAGATGTGGTGCCAGTTCATTTTGTAGCTCATGTAGGATGCAGCCAGGGATAATATCTGGTCCCATGGATGCTGTATTCTTGGCTTTGGACAATGCAGCTTTTACCTGTGCCACAGAAATGGTGGGTACCAGGCTTTCTTCTGGTATTGTGAAAGGGCCCTTGGGGGGTAAAGCTGGCACTGAATCTGTCAGCCGGTATGTTGGATATATCTGCTGGCTCAGTATAAGAGGTGCCATTGTGGAATAACTCAGAGCAAATCTGGGTAATGCCTTTGAGGTTTTTGATATAGCTATAGAAGGCTTTGTGGTTGTTTTTGGTGTCAGCCACAATTCTGCCTTCATGGCTGGCTTTAGAGGATTTGATAAGTGATCTTAACTTTTTGTTGAGGCTGATAAGGGAAGTTTTCCAGTCTTGTGACTTCATTTTTTTCTGCAGCAATTTCTTCCTTCTGCGGTAGAGTTTATTGATGGCTGGGGACCACCAGATTGGCTTCCTTTTTTTTGGAGGAGCGTCTTAGTTCTATTTGGTATGGCAAGGTCCATGCATTTGCATACATGCTTGTACAGTGCATTGGTGTATGATTCAGCAGTCATGCAGCTATTTTTCCATTGGCATGGGTGCCCAGAAGTTAGCCACCTCTGTTTTTAGGAGCTCAAAGATGGATTTAGAGAAGTTTTTCAGGGTGGAAACCTTAGCGGGGGTGTAGGTGAGATTGAGATTTCCATGGTACTCAGTTTTTTGTCAGATTTAACCAGGGAGGAATTGACTATAGGTGTATAACAATGGTCTCCTGTGTTGGTGATAACCAGGTCGAGGATGTTGCTTCCTCTAGTGGGGGTCAGAATGAGCTGGTCCAGGGCATTGGAATTGATACATTTCAGAAAGTGTTGGGCCTGTACATTGGTACTTGAATAGTTTTCCCAGTTGTTGGAAAGGTAGTTGGCGTCACTTAGTATGACCGTATTGAGTTAGACCTTGATAGATTCCAGGGTGCTTAGGATAGAGTCTAGGGACATGTTTGGAGTTCTGTAGCAGGCTATGACTTGTATCGCCATCTTACCCAGTGTTAGTTTTACCTGAAGTATCTCGGATGCATTCATGGCTCATTTATACAAAGTGAAAACTTTTATTGAATAATCACAGTTTTATAAGCTGTTTAAAGTATGCTGCTATATCCTTATATTTAAGTTTGTTTGTGTAGCATTTCATTATGGACAGTCCTTTACTGTGCTTTTACATTAGGATGACTGGGATTATTCATCTAGTGGCAGTAGGTGTTTACATGGTCTATATGAACTGGGAAGCACACAGAAGGTCTGTAAGTATCTTTTATATATATTGTGATAGTACTTTAGCAGTTTCAAAACAAACAAAGCAATGTATTGTCTTACATAGTTAAATGCACTATATTACATTGTCTCTGTTAGCTGTAGGACTATTGTAGGTACTTTATGTGGTCTTGTTATACTTGGGCTCCAAACCAGCTATTCTACATCAAGAAAGTGTTTTTCTGCACCCTTTGGCAGAAGTGTGCTGATCTAACCTGTTGAAATTGGGGATTTCTGGCAGAAGATTTATTGTGTGCTTTCCTGAGTGGTAGTTAGCTTAAAACTTGTTTCTCTTTGCTCATATTTAAGCCTTGCATTTTTGTGGTGCTGCTCTTCATGAAGCAGTGGTTAGCAATCCCCTTGTATAGACACAAAAGCCTAGAAGCTCAGTTTTTCCCTAAACAGCTATCAGTGAATCTCTTCCTAGCTTTACTGCTGCTCTAGGAGCAACCCAGTTGCTCACTTAGCAGCATTGCCTTATTGATGAACCTTCACCTACACAAAATATAGGTCCCTCTTATAGTCTTGGCCCTACCAGCACAGTCCTGTAAAACTAACCCATTCCCTTCCTTAATAAAACATTCAGTAAGAGCCTGTTCTTATGGGTAGGCAGATTTCAATCATTTCTCTAGCCAGCCTGATACACATGGGCATCCTGAGGCAATGAAGCAATTGTGTCATGTATACTGACAATCACTTACTCCTGAAACAAACAAATACTTTCTATGAGAGATGTAGTTACACTATGAAACCCAAGGCAAGACACTCAGATAAGGACAAACTGAATGCCAAACAGGTTGTCAGCACACATACACTTTCTGCACTAAATAAGGACACGACACATAAACCCACATATGTGTAGGTACTCATTAGTAGTTTACCAAAAGATCAGAGGCCTCCTGAACAGAAAACACTTACACACATAACAATGCAAAAAGCAACTACAACACATAATAACAAATACTCACCAGTGCCTCTCCAAATAAGCCAATTAGGCGTAACACTACAAAACGTACTGTATTGGTCATAGGTGACATCATTTTGAGATGCATGGATGTTCCCCTCACCAGGCTGGATAAGTTGCAGGTTATGATTAGCTGTCTGTCAGGTGTCAGGATCCATGAAGTTACTCAAGTGGCTCAGCCACATGTACCAGTATGACTCCACTGTAGTCCATGTCAGGGTGAATACCTCACTGGATTATATGAAGAGAGACTTGACTGAGCTGTCAGGTTATGTGTCATAGGCAGGTATAAGCCCAGCCTTAAGCAGCATTTTACTTTCTCCAAGGATGATGCCACAATACAAACAAAAAATGATTGACTTAAACAGTTGACTTTGCTTCTGGTGTCAGTCCAAGGGGATCTGATACCTGTCCACCTGGAAAGACATGGTAAACAGGCCTTGCTACTTTGCCAGAGATTGTCTGCACCTGTCTCTTCTAGGCTTACAAATACTGACAAAGGCATTAGCCACAACTATTGTGCCTTTTTTACACAGTGTCAGGATAAACAACCTATCAACATAACATCTTCTCTAGATAAACTTAAGGTACTGTTGCTCAATGCTAGGAGTCTAAAGAAGAAGCTGCACTCCCTGGAAATACTTCTCACTTTAGAAAATGCTGACATCTGTGCAGTTATTGAGACATGGTTCAAAGGCATGAAAAGCACCCCAGCTGTCCAGAGCTATAGGTCCCCCACCATGAAACGGGAAAAGCATACTACATACCTGGACTTACTGGAGTCACTTGCCATAGAGCCCAACCCCTTACTCATAGGTGATTTTATTCTGCCATTGATTGGGAAACATATACAACCACAAACATGCTGGCTCAAAAGTTCTTGGACTTTGTGAATGCAAATGTTCTGGAACAGCTAGTCAGCACATCCATAAGAGGCTCACATGTCCTGGGCATAGTACTCACTAACATGGGAGAGCATTACAGACCCCCTGTGTGTTGTTCTCCCTAGTAAGATCGGACCATAAGTTAGTCTTGTTTGATGTGATTTTAAGATCGGATAGCCTATCAAACTCAAAAATGCTTAAAAATTTTTCTAAGACAAATTGCCTCCTACTAACTGATGGTATAAGAAGCTTCAAAGTCCCCTCAAATGCGATAACATGGAATTATATGCAGAAGTGTGCATCAATGCCCTGTTTAACCACTTAATGAGTTGTATAGAATTGGCCGTGTCTGACCGGATTAAAACCAGGTCTTGCCAAAACAAAAGTCACCCTGGAGGATTTTAGTATAAACATGCTATACAACAAGACAAAGAAACCAATGTCCAAGAACAAGAGGGAACTGTCTCAACAGAGGAAGAAATCCTTCTCCAGCTTAAACAAACAAATTTTAGATTTTGTCAAGTCCCCCAAAGCTAAATACAATGGAAAAATAGCCTCCCTACCTAAAGATAATCACAAGTCATTCTTTAACTATGCCTGAAATGTAAAAGGGAATACCCACCTTGGAACTGAACTGGTTGTGCATGGCACCACCCATACTCAACCGAAGGTAATAGCCAACCTGCTATCTGACAAATTTGGAGAAAACTTCACCACCCTGTCCCCTCCAGTCATCCCCCAAAGAATACCTGTCACCATTACTCAGCCAATTATCCCAAGATAGCAGGTCATTTTGACTCTCTCCAAGGCCAAAAATAAAGCATCCATGGGACCAGAAAACACCCAAGGTTAAAATATGACCTAGCAGTCCCACTTGGATCCCTGTTTAACTACAGCCTGAGAAATGGCTGTGTTTCAGCAGAGTGGAGGACAACAACTGTAATCCCTTTGCACAAAGGGGGACCATCAACCAATCCTTGGAATTACAGGGCCGTAAGTCTGACTTGCATTATTTGCAAGGCCATGGAAAGAATCATTATGGACATTATTAACAAGGGCATAGGTAATGTCCAATC
The DNA here is from genome assembly GCF_019279795.1 of Protopterus annectens. Lineage (NCBI taxonomy): Eukaryota > Metazoa > Chordata > Ceratodontiformes > Protopteridae > Protopterus > Protopterus annectens. The sequence goes on along the minus strand of NC_056725.1, from coordinate 1,445,532,955 downwards.
TCTGGACCCAACTCAGTTTGGATTCATTAACGGTTGATCACACCTGTTAAACATGCTTGACTTATTTGAGAAAGTCATAAAGGCCCTGGGCAGTACAAACCACCTATCAAGCAATCCCCCAATCATGTATTGTAGAGAAACTCTCCCAATTGAGAATTAACCCCTACATTACCAGACGGGTAGCTAACTGGTCACTGACAGGACACATACTGTCAAAGTGGGTGACTTCACCTCTAGCAAAAGACAAGTCACCAGTAGCATACCACAGAGTTCTGTGTTGGTCCCCTTACTGTTCAGAATTTATTTCTCAGAAGTCTGTGCAAGCTTAGATGGCCTATGGCTGACCAAGTTTGCTGATGATTGCAAATTAGGAATAATCACTCAGTCCCCCAATGATGTTAATATACTGCAGACAGGGTTAGCACAGACAAATGATTGGTGCCAAAGCCACGGATTAAAGTTAAGTGCAAAAAAAAAAAAAAAAAAAAAGGATCTTTATTCCCTTTGGGAGAGCTGACGTTTCTGCTAACTATATTATAGACAGCACCCCTCCCAAGTGTAGACCCAGTGGTACATAATCTGGGTACTGAGGTTGATAGCAATCTGAACTTTGACCACCACATATCCATAGTAGTAAGAAAATACCTCTATGTGGCACATTTTATAAGTAAAGGCATTGCATCTAGATCTAAGAATGTTATAATTTCATTATACTCGGCCCTCATCAGACTAATAATTGAGTACAATGCTCCCTTTTGCATGTACTTCAGCAGACACCAGCAACAATTGAGGAGACCACAGCCAGTGGTTCCTTGCCAAGAAATTACAGAGTACAGAAAACAAGTTTTACAAGGAAAAACTGAAAACCCTGTCTCTGTATTCTGTCTCCTACAGTTTGCTAAGGGGTGACCTGTGCCTGGCGTACAGGGCAGTCTGTGTTGTAGCCATGATGGAAATGTTACACATTCATAAATAATACTGCAGGATGGTCACTCACTCCATGGATCTTAACCTAGTCTCTGACATGAACAGGTCATGCTGCAGGGATAGCTACATCTCTCAGAGACTGTCACATCTCTGGAACAATCTTCCATTTAACGTGAAACAGTGCTCCTCTTTGACCCTCTTTAAACACAACCTAGATCAATAGATGAGTGACCCCAACTTAAATCCTTGGGTGATGCTCATGTCCCCTCAGAGCAGAGGAAGTCAGTATTAACTACTATAGACCATTACCTCTTCAAACTTCCCTCACTTAACCAGTGACAATTGGGGTAAGTCAGGATAAATATGGTTGGGTTTGTAAGGGCTCTATGGCAGTTAGCCTAGTAACCTCATATGAACCTATGAACCTAGATCAAGGTTTCAAATGAGCTGGTTCTCATCTTGACTTACAGAAGGAAGGAAACATACTGAAGTCAATCTGGAAAGTCCCATCATTTATATGATGGATAACACACATCCTGTTATCACTTTGGCCTTCTGGTAAACAAGACTATTCCTCGAAGGGCAGTAACACTCATATTAGTATGGTACACTAGAGGCAAACCTACCAGTAATTAATGGATCCTTTACAAGAAATGCCTTTATTTGTTGGAAAGAAAACTTAACTTCATACATAGAAATAAAACCTAACTTTGTACATAGAAACAAAACTTAACTTTGTGTGGTGCAGTTCATAAGATAAAACCAGTATAATATGTTTACATATAAATGGGGGGAATAGTTACTTTACACAACGCCTATCAATTCCACCTCTTGACCCAAACTGGTCAAAATTATAACTGAATACATTCCTCGGTTATAATGACATTAACAGGTTTAACAACTATATCTCCTACCTATGTATTGCAGATTTTAACACATGTAAAGAGTACAGAGCTAATGACTATTACAGCACTACAAGCTATTAGAAATATAATAATTGTTCCTTTTCAGCTTGTAAATAGATTGGTAAACCACTCCATCCACTCTTCATTGTATTTTGGCGTTGTAGCATCAGAAACCTGTAGAATTGTTTTTGAAGTGGTTTTGAATGGATTCTAACTTATCAGGAATATATGTACAACATTCCTACCCAATAGGAGCATTATTATCCCTTTGAGATGCTAGAATATAATCCAAAACCATTTTATTTTGTAATACAATGGTATGCATAGCAGTCATTTTTATGGTGATATCCTGAATTGCTTCAAATGTAGCAATGGCTAAGTTTTCTAGTAATCTTGACAATTTTCTATGCTCCCAATAGCTTTGGCTGCACCATACCATGGAAAGATTCCTGTACCTGATATTACATCATCCCCTAAATCCATATGACATAACCCTTTTTTATTTGCATACTCTAGATTATGATTATACATCCATGATTGGACCAATGTCCCTGCTGGGCTATCAATTGATTGTTAATGGATGTTTCTTATACTGCCTGTTGGCAGTGCGAAGACACATCTCATAATAGGAATGACCATTCCTATATAGCATGATCGGTGCTGATCAATTGGTATCCATTTGTATGATCTTGTTCCACATATATAATACAAGCCCTCACATAATGTATTTGTGTTATCCCACAAACCTAGCATTTATTGGGTATAAGAAAAGAAAAAAACAGACATGTGTTGGGCTATTTAAATTAATTCCTGATCTGTTAGATTTACCTTACTCTCCATCTGCAGCAGGAATGCTGAAAGCATACATTTTTTTGCCTGCCATGTTTTCCACAAAACTTGTTTGTTATAGTTGCATTTATTTGGAGTCTCTTATGCCAGTTAATTTGAACTGCATTTTACCTCCATATATGCTATTATATTGAACCGCAAGCAGGTCCATTCTACTGTAATGTTACAAACATTACTATGTATTGGTCTGGATCTATGTAACCTTAAACATAGCATCCCAACCTGTTTTACCATCTTCACATAAGGTGTATTTGTACTCAGAATGGATTGTGGACCAGTGCAGTTCATGGTCAGAATCTGATAGGTTCCATTTACTGTGGCAGGAATAACCCATAATGGTATAGTGGTTGTGCTAATCAGGATTGTAGAACATACACAATGTTTGCTTATGTTGAATTGTTGTGCCTACATATACTGAACTGCTAGAAAGGTGGTAAACTGTGGAGACCAATCTGTTATAGTGTTTGAAAATGCTTCTGTTCTTATGTGATGCAACCGTGCATTTCTGGACTGGTACCATCGGGGACTACTCTAAGTACTGATAAGGAAAGCAGGAGAGCTATAACAGTCCTTTTGAGTGTTGCTAGAGCTGATAACTTTTACTTTTTTCTAGGTGCACATAATGGTAAGGGTTGCCACCTCTGTCATCTAGTAACTCCAAAAGGATGCTGCTTTATTTTTGAACTACAAAAAACAGAAGCATAGCAAGTTACTTACTCTGACTTTGTTCTGGCTCTCTGTTCTCACCAGACATGATTGCTTTTCATTGATCCCAGAGTACTATTTTCTGTTTATCTTTTCTTTTGGGCTTTTCCCTATTCATTGGTATACCAGTGGTCCTATTTTTTCAGTAACTATGTAGGGTCCTCCCAGTTACTATCCTGCAACCCTGTTTTAACAACTCTCTTAATCATAACTTTTTGCCTTTCATGCAGTCCCCCTTCTTGTAGCATTTCAAGCATTGCCTGATTTAACTGACAAATACATTTGCTTGAGCTAATTCCTCACAGCCCTTGGCCAGTTGATTCACCCATTCCTGGTGTCTCGCAGAGTCAAATGACACATCTGTGGAGTTTACTGCTAGATCAAATGGAAACTGGATAGGCATCTCTCTTCCTGTTATTAACTGAAAAGGGGATAAGCATGTTTTTGCATCTGGTGTTGCCTGTATTTCCAATAATATGACAGGTATATGTTTTACCCAGTCTGCTCATTTTCTAAGTGTTGTTTTTTAAGCATTCCTTAAAAGTCTTGTTCATTCTTTCTACTATTTCTGCAGATGATAGTTTACACAGAACCACTGCTTGAATTCCAATAGTTGACACAATTCCAGTATAACCTTACTAGTGAACTGCAGCTTATTATCTGATCCCATGACTCTTGGCCAGCCCCAGTGTGAAAAAACCCTTGACCATAAGGCAGTTGCTGTAGTTTTGACAGTATAATTTATTGTTAGTATAGTCTCAACCCATTTTATAAAGACATCCGCCAGGGCCAACAATAATCTGAACCCCACCTTTTGCCATAGACAAAGGCCCTGCATAGTATAGTTGGATGCTATACCAAGGCCCTTCGGATATCGGTACTCTAGTAGTGCTATTTTTATGATGAGGTTTATCTATAGACAAACTATGCATTCTTCTTCTACATTTTGGCAAATTTTTCTTAGTTCTGGATTCCAAAATTTGAACTTAAGAGTTCAGAGTTTACATTTTACCATCTGTTTGGCCAAAGATTCATATGGCAAGAAAATTCCTTCCTATGTTTTACATATATAACATCCAGTATCAGATTCCTTATCCCCCACCGACATGCATTGGCTCAATTCACAAGGATCTGCCATGTGATCTACAATTGATATAAACCATCTCTGTCTATCATTGAGAAATCAGATTACGTGAAGATTTGACTATCGTGATAGGACAAACCACTTCCTCATCTGTCTGCAGTTGGGGAATTGATCTCCATGCACAGCAGCTTGTTTTGCTAAATCCTCTGCCTTGGTATAACCTTTAAAATGTTTATGTTTGTTTGTATTTTGATGTGCTTTAACCTTACTTATGGTAAAAATGATAGGTGAATCTCTCACTAGCTGAGAAAGTTTTTTAAGCATGTCAGCATGTTTTAAAGGTTTGCCTGCACTATTGACATTTCCCAGATGGGACCATCTAGCTAAATGTATTGTGAAGGAGTTTACTACATATGAGCCGTTAATTAGTACGTTTACTCCCTTTGGTCATTTTTATATTACAAAAAGGACTGCGTTTAATTCAAGTCCATTATACTGATGTGTAACCTGTAAATTTCAGTTAGAATTTCTCATTGTTTTTCACACTTTCTGTCCTCGTACTCCACAAATTCCATAACTACCTAACCCCATCAACATATATCGTGGACAGCTCCTGATTTAAGTTAGGCCAAATGGGTTACTGTAGTGTCTATTCTGACTGGATAACAGAAGAATGTTCTTCTTCACTGCAAGCTGCTTGTTTTGAAAGAAAATACTGACCTGCAGTTCCTATGGTTACTGGCTTTTGTTCGAATGTTAGCAGCCATTTAGCAAATATAGTTTGACTGATGATTTTTGACCTGGTAGAATATAACAACTCCTTGATGGGTCAATGAGGCATCTGCACCAGTATAGGAGCAAATTGAGTTATGCACTTGGTCTGAGTAAGTCCTCAGTGGATAGCTATGAGGGCCTGAATGCATAGATAATATTCCTTTTTTATTGTTAACATTGTTTAGCTACAAAATACAACAGGCCATAACTTAGTCTCTAACCCTGTTTGTGGTTCTGCTTGCAATTGATGTTAAGCGGACTACAGAAATGTTATTTTCCATGCATCTGCTTGCAAATAAAATGGTTTTGCAGTATTAGGGCTTATCAGTTTTGTGGCAGTAGCCAATTTTGTTTCTTCATATCTCAAAGGCTTTTCTACTTTCTTCATCCCACTGTACAGCAGTTGAAGCTGGTTGTGCCATGTTAATGAGTTTGTATAGTGGCGTAGCTGCAGCTGCATAATCTTCAGTAAAGATTCTGTAGTGGTTCATGACTCATAGAAACTTTTGCATATTTTTTATTGTGCCCAGTAGTCATGATTTGAGAATGCCATGGACCTGCTCGCTAGAAGGCATTCTAGTCTGTGCTGGAGCCATTACCTCTAGAAATTTTACCTTCGATAGCATGAATTGCACTTTACTAGGATTGACTTTGAATCCTGCATCTTGTAGCTTAACAAAGATTTGTTCTGTGACCTCTTGGTGATACTCAGCAGTTTCTGTTTGCACTAGAATATCATCAATATATTAAATAATCTTATTCTCCAGCTACAGTTTCTGCAGTATTTTTCTTAGAGTTTGGTGACAAATAACGTGACTGCTTTGGAACCCCTGGGACAATTTTTGCATTACATACTGCTGTCTATCAGAGGTAAAGGCAAAGTTATGCTGTGACTAGAGGTGTAATGGAATAGTGAAAAACCCTTTTGCCAAATCGATAATTGGAAAGTGCCTACTGTCTAGTCTCAGTTTTACTGCTGTCTCTGGCATATCTGGGACCACATGGGCCATTGGTGCTGTAAACTTGTTAACAATCCAAACATCTGAAACTAACCCGTAACTCCCATCCTTCTTTTTAACTGGCTATGTAGGTGAGTTAGAGACACTGCATCCTTTTCAAATTATACCAACCTTTTCCATTTCTTTAATACACCTTCTGATGTCAGGAAATGCTTTTTTGGTATGCTGTATTGTGTTTGGAAATAAGTGGCTTGGCCACCCTTGATCTAAACTCCCTCATGGTTTCTGAGCAAATCACATACTGCCATACTAAAAGCCCATAGATCTTGAAATTTTTTCGTTAGATGCCACTAAACATCATAGAAGTCTGGATTAATGGATCCTTCTGCCTTCCAGTCTGTATGCACATTGGTTATTTCTATTATGAAACATTGTAGTGACACATTGTTTCTCAAGATGACCCAGTTATTGAAATAGATAACAATGCCCAAAATCGCTGAGATATTCATTCCTAGAACAGTGGCCCCATATAATTGATGCAAGAGAAATTCTACTGCTATTTCTTTACCTGTTTTTCATGTGGACTAAAATATTTGATTCATATGGGGGCAATACTTATCACTACTATGGATGATCCACTGAACCCTAATAACACCTGCTAATGACTGTGATCCTTGCGTAGTATGTGGTTGCTTACAGACATGACCATTCTTGTAACAAAAAGTACTCTGTCCCATTTTTAACCCTCAGCCCATATTGAAATAAAATGTCTCCCATCCATCAGAGCAAAGAAGGTGAAGACACGTAAATAATGGGTGTGGGAATCATACCCCTAGCAGGGCTTATTAATGTCTACACAAGATTCTTCAACAGTGGGGGTAATGACTTCTAACACTTCAGCTGTGTTATCAGATTCTGTTACCATTTTGTGATTATTTGTAGGTTCCTACTGTTGATCACTCCCCTTTTTGCTGTTTTCTGTGTAAATATCTTCGTAGGTACTCTTCAGTTTTTTTCTTCCTCTTTCTTATGTACTTGTTCTATAGAAAAGTATAATGGCTGTGACTTGCCATGCTTTTCATACCACTGATTAATAAAGGGTGGACTGCAGACTTCGTATATGAGATGCTGCTGTTGGAAACCCTGTGGTCCAAGCTTACCTGGTTCAAGAGGTTTATCTATGATATTGCCCAAAGATATCTGTCTTTGTCATGACCTTTTATATCAGACAAGCTCTCACTTGACATGTACCTGCTGTCTGTCATCTGGCCCATTATGGCACAAAGCTGTAGACACCTCCCCTCTTCCTTGGTAATGCCTCATCATGGAGACTTTCATCTCTTCATATTTTCCTTATATAGAAAAAAAAATGTGAAGAGGTATATTTACAGTCCATTAAATGTTTTTGTCAGATAATTTTCTGAGCAGCATTTCTAGCACATTTAGTTTGATGGCATTATTCAGTCCCTGAATGTGACGCAGGAAATGTTTTATCACTAGTGCCTTAACTGCTGTAGTATTCATGCATGCATCATCATAATTATGGACTATTTGAAAAGCTAACTTAAAAATCTCTGCCTGTTTTAGAAATTGATCACTTTTAGTTATTTTAAATGTATCTAACATTTTTAGGTCAAATCAGACTTTTTAAGTATGGACTTAAAAGGCAGCTCTCAACCTGTTCAGTGGACTGTGAAGGCTTAGGGTATGCTGTTCAATGTAGTTGTCTAAAGATTTAGGCAAAAACATTTATAGCACTGACAGAGATTATTACTCCATTTCCCTATGGCTGCAATTCTGACCTAGTTTTCCAACTGAATAAGATTCTGAAAGAGATCCTTATTATCATCCCATTTAGGCATGATTTAAACAATTTAAACTGCTGACAAATTTGCTGGCCATGAGTTAGATTCTGAATGGGCTTGATTTCAACTCTCTGTTGAGAGAAAGACGGGTCCACCTCTGTCACTGTTGAGTGTTTTGGAAGCTGTATATGAAGAGGAAGACTGGAAACCATATATATGCACATGTAATGATACCTTCCACTGGCTATGGAATCACTGCAGTGTGAAAGAAACCCTACTTTGTAATTGTAACCGGGAAAAGCCGAAAGACACAACATATATTCTGCCTGTAAGGACCACATGCTTTCTAGATATTTATCATTAAGTTTTGGTTTATTACAATTTGCAGTTTTCTGTCTCTCCTGAAGGTTATCAGTATTGCCCAATACCTGTAGAAGAAAATTATTTAGAGACAAGAATTTGTAACTCAGAGATGAGAGTAGTAATTGGAGAAGTAATAGAATCAGCAATAGCATGTATTGACGTCAGTTGCATTTGTTTTAACAATGCCTGTGTAATCTCCTTTGAACCTTTAGATCTTTAGAATTGTCTACCTTGGTTTCAAAGGAGGTGAAGGCTACTTGATTCAGTTCTTGTAAATGGTTCAGGATTGGGGCAGAACAAATCATAGTCAAACCATCTGTGTATTGTATTTGTTTTGCATGTTTGGCTGCAGAATGAAGATCATTTATAAGCACATTAAATAGCAGTGGTCCAATTATAGATCCTTGCAGTACACCCAATTTGACTGGTAAGAAGGAGAAATCCTTAGGTATCTGTCTGATTAAATAGATTTCATAGCAGGCGAGAGAGAGAGAGTGACCAAGACAGGAAAGTGTTTGCAGCAATAGGTAGTGTGAGACTTTATCAAAAGCTTTAGATAGGTCACAAAATAGTGTAAACATCAGATTTCTAGAGTTTCTGTCAGTATTGATAGCATTGGTAAACTGTAATAGGGCTATTACAGTGATTGGGTTAGAAGCCATGTTGTGCTGGAGAAAGAAGGTTTCTGACAGTGGGATAGTTTAGTAGTTGGATTTGTATATGTTTTTCAAGAACTTTTGGATAAGAGAGATAGTATTGCAATAGGACTAAAGTTGTCATAACCACTGTAAAGACTACCTTTGTGGAGTGGCAGTATACAGACCCTTCCAGACTGTGGTGGCATGAAATTCACTGATGAATCAATTGATTAAGAGGGTTAAGGAGTAGGAAATACATTCAAATTTGTAGATAAACCTCTGATTTTTTTAAATATTCTGAAGGTAGGATGTCTGCAGCTAGAGAGGTCGTTTTCAGCTTTAAGGAGTATTTATTTACCAATGTAGTGAGACTGGTCTTAGGGAAAAGTGTTCTGGGTGGAAGTTGGATCCTAACAAATTTTTGGGGTCACAGATGGTGCTACATTTTAGTGTGAAGGTGATAGAGTGTATGAACTGTGTTTTTAAATTTCTCTGCTGTTTTAGCTGGGTGGTCATCAGGAAATGGATTTTAAAGTAAGCTGTTCCCTGTGTTTAATAAACATGAGATAAATGTCCAAAAAAGTTTAGGATTATTTTGATGGTTTTCATGCAAGATGAAATAGTGATTCCTTTTGTCTAGCCTTGTGCTGTGCTTAGATTTATTCATAGTTTTTTTGAAATGTTGTAAATTTTCTTGAGTTTTTATAGTCTGCAGTACTTTCCGGGCTTTATCATTTTTTTTCATTACTTCTCTGTTTTTACCGGACAGACGAGGAGCAGGGCTCATTTTGACTCTCTTTTTTTCTTAGTGGGAAATATTAATTTAGTATGGTGAGAAATGCTGAACTGAATTGCAACATGGCTTCATTAATAGGTATTATTTCTAGGAATGACCATTTGTAAGTTAAAGAATTTGGTATGGTCCTATTTTTTAGAAATATTACAGGGATGGGATGGTAATATTCAATTTAATGCCGATGCTCTGCTGTGAGTTTGAGAATCTGGTTGGGGTACCTATTAATTGTTTAAATCCAAAGAGGTTAGTGGTTTCTGTGGGGTTGTTAGATTTAATTTGGAGTCCATCTATGTTAACGTCTCTAGATATATAGTTTCTTGTTTATTATTGGATACTCAGGACTGAATATTCTCAAGTATTGGAATGCTATTTCCATGGGGGATTTATACTGCAATAATGCACAGACATTTGCAGGAGTTAAGTTTCTTAAAGGAAATTAACATTTCTGAGTTATTGAATTGGGGATGGCTATGATAGTATGGTGAGATGTTTAGATAGCTAGGATATAGAATGGCTAATTTATCTGTCTTTTGACTTTTACAATCAGATCTTACTATGCTGTAGCTTGGTGACTGAAGTTCATTGTCTTTTGATGGATTTTAACCAGATCTCAGTTTCTACAAGTATGTCTGAGGCATGGTGAGATATGAAACTATGCAAATCAGTTACTTTGTTTGATATGCTTCTCAGGTTATTTAATATTTTAGCCTTTATTCTGTTTTTTTTTTCTTTTGGTGTTTTTTTTGCTATTGGTTGGGAGGGAGTCGATAGGATCTTGATTTAAAGCTGGAATAGTGTTTGGATGTATGTCTCCACAGTGTATTAGCAAGGTGTTGAAGCAGAAGTTGGAAAATTATTTTTATCAGAACTTTTGTTTTTAATCCAGATGTATTAAACAGCTTTTTGTGCACTAGTATTGTATATTTAAAAAGATGAATATGAAAGGAGTTGCTGATGAGATGAGCTATAATGATAATGTGTACAGAAGAGTTTGAATGCTGGTGGAGGTGAGGCTAGGTGACTGACTGATATGAAGGTATCTGTGGAAGCATGCTAAATGTGTGTTGTCAGGTTAAATTTATTAGCATATTGTTAAGGGGGCTGTACATGTGGAGGTTTAAGTGATATAGGAAGGATATAGCAGAAAGCAGTTATCATGACATTTTGGGAGTTGAAAGCTGAATAAAGATGGAAGATTTTAGGGTTTAATATCTATAGACAGAAGTTATAAGGTGTTGTTACTTAATGTAACCATGCATATAGTGTGAACAAGGTAAGCAAAGGATTAGGAGGTATCTCTGAATGGTGATGGGTTATTAGTTTGTGATGGGGAGATGTGGCGAGGAAAGAAGTGATGTGATTATTTAGGTAAAAGATGGCTCTATACATTGGGGGAAGTTATGATATGGTGGGAGGAGTTAGTATGTGTTGTTGCACAAGATTGGGGGTAAGTAGGTATAAATGTAGTTGTAGTTGGGGGGTGGAAATTGGGGGTAGGGTAGCGGAGAACACTGAGTCCCAGCAAAGCACAGTGACAAGCAGTGAATGGAAGAAGAAAAAAAAAATAAACAGAAAAGACATCAGAAAGAAAGTATTAAGGTGAGCTGCTGTTTGAAGAAATAACAACACATGCAGCCATATTTAAAGTAGAATGTGCAATGGTGTTAAGTAAATAGCTACAGAATTGAAGTAAAAGTAATTAGGTGTGGTCAGATTGTCTTATATAAACAGCATAAGGCATAATGGCAGATGTAATAAATACGTCAGTTAATAGTGCTCCCAAAGGATCAAGGATGCTTGAAAAGAGCAAGAGGGGAAGGATTTATATGGGAAGCTGGAGTGTGTCATCCTTTACTAGGGTATGAAGCAGTTTCTTGATGATTGATAATCATATTACTAACAGAACAAACATTGTTTAAAATGAAGCTTTGTTATTGCCCTACTATTAGGCTGCTATTTTTAGCCAAATGGTAGGGTAGTAACAAAGATATTTGGCTGTTATACTTAGCCATATGAAGAATAGACATACACTGTATAGGGCTTCTTCTGTCCTCTATTATAAATATTGTACTAAATGGGCTTCAGGCTTGTTGGTCAGTAGCAATGTTTACATCAGAATCAAAACAACCGAGGGGGTGACTGCAACCAGAAAAGATAGTTGAATACGGGCCTTGGGCTTGCTAGTCAGTAGCAATGTTTACATCAGAATTAGGATGACCAGTAATGGAAATGTAAACACATAACATAGTAGAAAAGGAGAAATGCCTGCTAGGATGTAAATAGGCTGAAGGACTATTGACCTCAGGAATGGAGAGAGCTTGTATGAGTGAATGCTGATAATTTTAGAGATGATGCTGGACCTGAAAACCTGCCAAACTGCATTAACAGTCTATAAAAAAAAGCATTAGCTAATCAAACCACAAAGAAAGGCAGATGTCGGGGTTAACCCATACACATATGAAAGAACAATGAAAACAATTGAAATCAAGGAGGAATATGTGCAGCTTAATAACAGTAATAAGTCCATAAGTTCATAAATATACACTAGACTAATGAATACCAGGGGCGCTCTAAGCCTAGATGTGCAATCTAACTCAGTTGCATCCCTATGTATCATGGATGTTTATTAGGAGAGGGTATGTTAGTTAGGAAGTTTCTAGAGGTTATAGGGGCTATATTAGTTTGGACATTACTGTCTGCCTCTGTCTATCAAAGACTTGGAGGCCAGACTCAGGGAGAATTTACAATTCCCCATTAGTTCATCAAGGTTATGCTTAAATAGGGTTACAGATGGACTTTGCTTCACATGGATGTGGAGCCTGTTCCTAAGCATGGGGATCCTCAGAAACAAATATCTGTGTCATCATCATATCTTATTTATGTCACACACAAAATTTCAGTCCTTGGATCTAGTACCTCTGATGCTGTACATTTTGCAGATATGTAAAAGGTCCATCAATGTTTCATCCGAGAATTCCTTGTATGCCAGGTATAGCTCCCCTCTCAGTAACCTGTAGGAGACAGAGTAGATAGAAAGAGCATTAAGGGAATCAGTACAGGACAGTGTATTTATACCCTGTATTCTCCTGGTAAGGAATCATTGTGGTGTTCCAACTGGTGCATATGTCTGGTCAGGTCCATGCTGAAAGTGGTGTTATACTCAATGATGGGTCTGATAAAGGCTGAATAAGGTGACGCTATGACTTCCTTGGACCTAGATGCATTTTCCTTTCTTATAAGTTAGAGACATAAAATGATTTTCTTACTACCTTGAATGCATGTTGGTCAAAGGCCAGATTACTATCTACATGTCTACAGATCCCTGACTACTGGGTCCACTCTTAAGTGCAATAAGCCTGGGTGGCAGTTTTCCCAAAAGGCACTATAGTGCATTTTTTGGTATTGAGTTTTAGTCCATGATTTTGTCATCAGTCATTTCTCTATGTTAGACTGTTTTTTAAGCTCTTTGCATCATGGGGAATCTATACTAGCTCCCAATTTGCAGTCATCTGTCAACTTGGTCAGTCAAAGGTCCTTGACATTCTTCTTTACATCTGAGAAATAGATGCCAAATAGGAGCAGGTACCCCGCTGGTGATCAGTCTCTTAATGGAAGTGGTATCACCAATCCTGACTCCCTGGGTCCAGTCTGTAAGCCATCTGGCAATGCAGTGAGTTATGAAGAGGTTTATGCCCATTCAGGTGAGTTTGTAAACTATACCTGAGGGAGGTATTGTATCGAATGCCTTAACCAGGTCCAGATAGGCGGTAGGCATAGTTTCCCCCTCATCCATTGCCTTGGTGACCTATTCAAAGAAGGTAAGCAGGGGGTGAGTTCTGAGCTGAACTTGTCAACCAGCAAATTTGTTATGCTGTTCTGATCATTACTGCTGGCTACTAGTTCCGAACACTGATGTGCTGCATTTCGGTCATAGCTGTAGAAGGCCTTGTGGTTGTCTTTAGCCTGTGAAGCTCTCATGATCTTGTAATTGGCATGGTTGGACTTAATTAGACTTAATAAGACCTCTTAGCTCCCTGTAATTTAGGTAGAAAGCTCCTATCATTATGGGAGTTGCTTTTCCTGATTTTAGCCATGACTTTTTTTTTCCTTTTATTGTTTATCCTGTTAAGATTACAATTTAACCACTGTGGTTTGTTTTAAGAGTTTGCTTTAAGAGTTTGTTTTGAGCTTACTTATAGTAGGTTCAGGAGCCTCTATACAGCCATTAGCAAGGTTGTACAGGGTCTCTTTGAACAATTCTGCATAGGTCATTGGAAACTCTTGGGGTGGGAGGGGCACTGAATTTTGACAAACTTTCGGTTAATATGATGACAAATGAAACATTCCATATGGTGTACATTCAATCCTGAAGTTTGTTCAATATATAATAATAATTTTCATAGTCAAGCGCCAAGTCTTTCTTTCTACAGTGCAGTGAGATTTGTACCGTAGTGTAAGGGGCAGCATAATAATATGGCCAAAGGCAAAAACTCATCAGTTTTGGCCATAAGTCATGAACTATCATTTACCATCATTTATCACTGTTGCTTGATGACAAGCATCACACAAGCACCGAGGGTAAATATCAATAAAGAGGAACATAGAAGAAAGGGATAGGGAAAGAAAGAAGGAGCGTGAGGGAGGGTTAACAATAAGAACAAAAGTATCATTTTGTTAAATCTCTCCCCTTAAACTACTCCCAAGGCTAAAAGGCCTTTGATAACATTGTGAGACTTTAAAATAATTTGTTTTACTGCTTTTTGCTGGTGGCAGAAAAAAGTTTCCAGGCTACTTGTTTTGCATTTAAATTTAAATACTTAGAATAAAGTCCACCCGAATATTATTTAAGTTATATCATTTATTATTATCATTATTATTGTAGCTATTAACTACAAAAAGCAGCTATAGTTAACCCTGCCCACAGAGTCACTCTCATCTGTGTCCTGGACCAGCAACTCACCACCAAGGATCCTCTCTATAATTTTTTTCCACCAGCCCAGTCAGCTCCTGATGGCGATGTAATCACCTCATCCGCAAGCACTATTCCCTGTTGGTACCACCACACCATCCCCCGGGCAGAGCTACCTAATGCAGTTGGAGCAGGTACTGCAGCTACTGCAGGGTTGTGGAGACAACACTAACAGGTTGTGAATGTGAAGTGCTGGGAGTGTGTGCTGCCTGTGGTGGTGCTGATGCAGCCACTTGTGGAGGCATGCTGGTCCGATCCTCAGTGCCTGGTCTAGCTGCCTGTGCTAATGGTCATTCGTATTACAGCATGAATTTTGTTGTTAATTAAAAAAAATAATAAAATAAAATAGAGAAATAATGTGGGGAGGACAGAAAACATAGAAAATATAATAAATGCCATGTCATTTTATAATGTTGTTCAGTCTAAATTGACATATGAACTTGTTAACCTTTGGCACATCCAGATATGAATGTAATGTCATACCTATATTTTAAAAGATACATCAGTTTCAATGTTATTATAGACATTAGGCAAACAGTTTTGTGTCTATTGCATATATGATATATGCATTGCAATTAAAGCAATGTCCATTTATAAATATTTCAATGTTATTGTTACTTACTTATTGCA
The DNA here is from genome assembly GCF_019279795.1 of Protopterus annectens. Taxonomy (NCBI): domain Eukaryota; kingdom Metazoa; phylum Chordata; order Ceratodontiformes; family Protopteridae; genus Protopterus; species Protopterus annectens. The sequence continues at coordinate 1,445,517,551 of NC_056725.1, read as the reverse complement.
GAACATTGATTTTATATTTTATAATAAAAGCTAATTGCTATTGCTTGGATTTGAACCCAGACACAACAGAATTTATTTGCATACTGCCTATTGCAATGCTCAATAGCTATTCAAGCAGGCATATGTGCTTGATATTTATGTAATATATATCTACTCAGTTGTACACGTGTGTGTGTGTGTGTGTGTGTGTGTGTGTGTGTGTGTGTGTGTGTGTGTGTGTGTGTGTGTGTGTGTGTGTGTGTGTGTGAAGCTCATATGGACATATGCCCTCTAAATTTATAAACTGAACTGCAATTCTAATATGTGAAGATATTTCTAGCATTCATACCTGAGCCATACTTACCCTGAGCCTTCCTGAGGGGCACCAGTGTCTGATGACGTACCTCTCAATTCCATTCTATTTCTTCAGAAGCAGTACTGAATAGAAAATGGAAAAAAAATAAGGAAAAAAAATGTATGTTTTGACAAATCATAGTATTGTATGGCTGGTGATGGACCACTATACTTACACAACTCAGGTGGGTTATGTGTTTTAAAATATTCTTCTCATCGGCTAAGGTTCTGCTTGTGACTTTTCATGTCACTGTAATGGTGACATTATTTATTTACCAGTACATAGAATGCCAGTCACACTGATGACAGCCTTGGCTAAGCTATTCAAAGCCTCAGCCTTGTCCTTGGACCTGGCATAATCCTACTACAAAAACCTATGGCTGCATCACTTTATGAAGAGTCCAACAAATATCTTGGACTCCTCCTGAAACCACTTTTGGGCTCTAAATCAAGCACCACCTTCACCATCACATGCCATGTTTTCTCATGGATATCAGAAGAAATAGCTGGGACTTGCCAGCCAATTCAGATCTCACATGAACCAGCCTAATCACAAAGATGGACAGTGTTGACAACTGCATTTGTGCGATAGGAACCATACAAATGCCCTCAGTTAGATCTGGTTATGATTTCTTTAGTGTACACTTCAGGTGTGAAACATGGCAGTGAGACTTGACCATGTGTACTACTCAGTGAATTAACATGTTTCACAGTACCTTTATTAAAAGATTTATACTGATAAGATCTGAGCTACATTTGAAATTATATATTGGCACATCAGGCCATGGTGTCTTGTATATTGGGATGCAATCATAAATAGACTCTTAAGACAGACAAATATGACATGACATTGTCAAATATGCTGGCATTACTCAGTGGTGTTAGTAGATAAATTTATGTTAAGTAGGATTGCCTTAGGGGGAAAAATGTTTTACAAACTGTGACTGATAGCACCTGGGAATACAACCCACGACAAAATAAGCTGAACTGTTTACTAAATGTTAATGCCACAGGAGAAATAAAGTTTTAAGAGTGTATGTTAGGATGTAACAATATGAACATGCCTGGGGATAGACTTAATATCGACAAACCATTAGTTGTTTGAGGTGCTATTTTTGGAATTATATTTTGAGGCAAATATTTATTTATGTAAAACAAATTATTTTTTTATTGATTTGTTTAATCTATGTGACACATATTCAGGAATGGACTATACAGACTTTACAGTACATAGTTTTCAACAAAACCATACATCACTAACAGATACATTTGGAGTAATGACAAATCTCATTAGTCTGCAACCATGTTCAGAATATGCTGAAATGCGTATTGCTCAGCTCTCAATGATTTGCCTAACTCCTAATGCTAATAACATTTTTGCAACATCATGCACGCAAAAGTCTGCTGTTATTATAATTCATACTAAGACGACTACATGGGGCACAGATCAAAGTTATCTTGTTTATCATCCATTCTACATAATTCTCCTGATCCAGTCAAAACATTGGACATTACAACTGTACTCCAGGTTCAAGTAAACAAAAAAAAATATTTTACTGTAAACACTAAATTCAAAATACTGATGTAAACCCAGCATAAACTGTGTTGTTGCTCAGAATGTACTGCATTAATACTTTGAGTCACTGACAAAGTGACACGTCAGTACTGTCCACACTGCTAACTAAAGTGCACCATCACCAGTCTCATTTCACTAATGATGGTTAAATATTTATGCAAGTGAAATAAAATCTTGAGGTTTTGCCTTGAGAAGTATACTGTCATTCATTGATAGTCACTGCCGACAGGCACTGATATGCAATTCCAAGCATTACACAAATGAAGCTAATAAAAAGAGAAAAAATCATAAATCAAATATAATGATTTTTCCAACTCTGTTGTCTTGTACCATTGAAATGTTAACATTAATGATCCCTACTTTGGCAGAGATATCACCTTCTCTAGATCTGAACTGTGAACCAATGGCATTACCATGAAACTTTGACAAGACTAATGGTGTTTGCTACATCAACGCTGACGTTATGAGATAAAGTAGAGCACATCTACTCAGCTTTGTAACTCTGATATCTTATGTTTAAGGTGCACTATGCCCATGTTCTCATACATTACTTTCAAAGTACAAGTCTTGCTGGATGTGATACTCTCAGAAGTTATGCTTATGAAACATGTCACATTACAAACAAATGTCTTCAAGACAAGAGGATGTTCTTCCTTTTCTTTTGTGCATTATTGACATTTGCTGTGTTTCTAACATGATTAAATTACATTTTTCACTGAGTTTTGACTTTTTCTTTCTGTATATTTAAGTTGTATATAGTTAATATTTGTTTATTTTATTAATTTATTTTACATTTGGTAACTAAGAGTGTCCAACTGAGCTAAAAGAGCCCTTTTTCAGTGGCAGGCCGGGGAGAAAAACTCTATATTATATATACAATTATCCAATAACAAAGCAATTTAAAACACACGAGATAATACATAATGCATGCAAAACAAAAAGCAGATTTTAGCAGTATTGTGCTATGAAAAAGGATATATATGCCTAGGAAGCTACATAATGCATGAGGAGTTCGTATTTAGACTAGCCGTTAGGTAGTTCATAAACTGTACCAGTTTCTCAAAAGGTGTTAGCGGAAAAAGTGTAGGAAAATAGTTTAAGGATAGTTAGGGGAAAAAGACAGAGGGTGATTATGAGAAGGGGGAAAAGTAGGGAGAAGGATGAAGATGGTTATTTGTTAGAGAGATATATTCAGGGATGTGAGAACAGTGACTCACAGCCTCATCTTACTCAGAGGCACAGTTGTCTTTCAACAATATTTACTGAAGTTAGGATAAAGGTTATCCCCTAAGTCAGTACATGTAATAAAAATAACTTTGCCATAAGCCCATTCTCTCTGAACACCCTCTGTAAGTATACTTCCCATTAGCATGAGTGTTAAAGACTTGGCTTGTTGTGCAGTAATGCTAATGAGCCACACCTGCAAGGCATTAACTGGAGAAAGTTCTGAGTATTCAATTTTGTACTGCTAGGGTGTGTGCATTCCTTCGTGGATGTCATACAGCCATGGAGTGATTCAAGTAGGATAAGGAGATCACACTTGATTTGCATATTTTGTATCTCTAAAGGGGTTAATCTATGTGATATAAGCAGAATTCAGGACTAAGAAACGTCCACTATACTAAGGAAGACTGCTTGGATTCCCCAAGTACTTGAAATCAAATTACTGCTGTATGGCCATTTAGGCTTGCTGCATTTATGTTCTTTTGTGAGAACTGTCTTACAATTTCTGTCAAGGTCTGTTATGTTTGTAAAAGTACTGCTCACAGTATGATTTTAATACATTTCTCTTAGCAAACTGTGTGATATCTGCATTTTGGACAGTTGTGTCTGTAATGAATGTATAACACTTGCTATTGCAATGATCCTGTATTTCTGTTTCATGGGGTACTAGAAACATTTCGGTCAGGATGTTAACACATTTTAACATGAAAAGTTTATTTATGTTAAAGTGACATTTCTGAAACTGTTCAATGCTTGTGGTGTTCTATATACCTGATGTACGTTTAATCCATTATGAAACTGTATAATTACCACTGTGTCTGATGCGGATGGTGGGTTATTGTACATGGTCTTGCTTTTTAAATTACAAAAATGAGAGCTGTCTACACTTTGTAATGTTCTTCTTGTACTAAAGGTTTCACTTTTGCTATTTTAATAATCATTGTATCTTTGACTTGTATTACATACAAAAATTGTTTTCTGGATCCATTTCCTAAGGATGTTGACACATGCCAGACTTGAGAAGCGTATTGTAGGTTAAAGTGACATTTACAAAACGTCCATTGCTAATGCAGTTCAATATCCTGGACATAACCAACTTTTTCCCCTTATGAAGTTGTGTTATTGGCATGGAGTAGGGGTTATATGGGATTTTACAGGCAGTGGTTAGATATTCGTATTCAGATATCATCATTATAATTTATAATTTTGATGCCTGGATAATTAAGTGTTTTCTGCCAAGTGCAGATCAGCTCCTGTTGAGTTGTCTGATAGTTTTTGTTTTTTACTTTACTACAGGGATATGGCACCTAAACCAGCCATCCCACATAAACCATTTTCAGATGCTGAGAATGAGGTTAATAGTCCATGCCCTCTGTCTCCATGACTCACTAATCTTAGAGAAACAGTTAGTTGGCAGTCCCTTACATGACCATGTCTGTCAGCAGGCTGTCAATGATGTGGGCATCCATGCCCATGAACAGATATAGGTTGAATGACATGATAAAGAATGTGATTACTAGAGCCAGGGCTGTTGTATGAGTTGAGCCTATAGCAAACAACCACTCACCGAAATGGAAATGTTCCTGTCAGCTGTAAGGAATCCAGGCATATTAGAGGACTTGGCCTTTGCTGTCACAGATGGTGAGGGCAGAGCTAGAAGACAACCTCAGGCTGTCCACTATTGATGCACCATTTATGCCTTTTAGATAGATAGATAAATATTATAAAACTGGGTTAGAGTTATACCAGATTTGTTTCTGTGGTCATCCTTCTTTTTAATGCTTATCATGCCTTTTATCAGTTTCAGTTTTCTTTGCCTAGGCTCATCTGGTATTGAGGTTCAGTGAACCCCTCCACATGGTATGGGCAGACTTCATTTTTTTTTTCATTTATATAGAGATATTTAAATGGGTCTACTTCAAATTAATGAAAACAAAATCACCTAGACGAGATGTCCAAAACCTGATTTTAATAATTAATTACCATTTTGCCTAAATTTTTATCAGTGTAAGTATCCAGTCAATCAGCATGGGAAAATTTGCCCTTTTCCCCCATTGTAGTGCGATCTCAGAATTGGTATATTTAGTTTGGGTGTGTGGGGGCACAGGCCACCACATTTGGGGGTTGGGGCATAGCCCCACCCCCACCTCGGTGAATCGGAGATAGTGTGGTGTGTTTATTCTTGAAATGTTGGTTGACTGTATACTTACCCTGAGAAAGGTTTCAGCAAAGCGGTCATTCATTAAAATCAGGTTACAGACATCTCATCTCAACGATTTCATTTTTGGGTAAGTGGGTTTTCATTAATTAGAAGTAAACCCATTTAAATTTACTTTAGCAAAATGTTTACTTGCACTTGCATGCATTATTATTTTATTATTATTTATGTTGCATATTTCTGATGTTTTCTTCTCATATTTCTCTTTTTTTTTCTTTTTAATTGGTACAATCAAACGTGAGGCTGCTGAAAAGCAAACTGATCACTTGTTGCTGATCATCACGTACATGAGCTTAAAGTAAAATGTATGCATTCATGAACCTCAGCCTTAATGTATTGTGAGGCTGAAATCAGTGAAAATGCCCACACAGTCAAAACTAATAGCATCAGAAATATCCACTCTGCACACTTCTACCTGTATGAATGCACTAAAGATTTCCCTACTCGAGATTCACAGACAAAGAGATACAGGATGAAAGATGTTAGAGAAGGTGGAGCAGACAGTTAAGGAATGACTCTGTGACATGGCTGACAGCAGAGATCCACAGCACAGACAAACAAACACTAACAAAGTATAAAAAATAAAAGAGAAGTTTTAGAGTCTTGACATAAAATGATCAGTTTACACAAAAATGTCCTCATGGTCTGAGACAATTTTCCTTTCTTCCAGTTGTATCTTCATTCTAGTGATGGAAAAACTAAATCAAAATATATGTGAGAGTGATGAAATGTGCAATTTTTGCAGTTCTCCAAAAATTCAAACTTAGCTGGATCACATTGTTTACACAATGAGAAACGTAAGAAGAAAAGCATAAGCATCTTGTATTCTAACAATAGGTGTATGGTTTTGGACAAGCAGTTGCTAAAATAGAAGCAGGAATGGATGAACTCACATAACATATAACCTGCAGTATTAATCTGATTGTAATTTTGTTATAGTTCAGACAAATAAATTATAGGAAAATGTGTTTGAAAAATAGGCCATCATTAGACTAAGAGATGGAACAGGAAATAGAGAAAAAACAAACCACATGGTCTTCTGATCACATTATTGCATAAAAGAAGTATAATCAATTATTGTTTCTGGAAATGTACATCTTTTTTGAGGTAAATGTTTTGATACCTTGAGATATTTTTCTCTTTTAACATAGAATATGCATTGTAGGTATGGGTAGCAAATATAGAAAAGTTTTTTTGGTTAACTTGTAACAGTCTGCACTATCATTGCTAGTATTTCCTTATAAAGAGGTAAAGCAGGGGAGAAGGAAAACAAAAGAACAGGGAAAAGTAAAAGAGATACTAAAGGTTGAAAGGTGGTAGAGAAGATCCATGTCTTATAGAAACAGGATGATGCAAGTTCAGAGAGAAAGACTGAAATGAAAAAGAGTCAGAGAAATAGACAATGATATGTGGCAGAGGATAAGGGAGGAGCTCTGGTAATGGTAGAGCCACAGGGAGTGAATATATTTTTTTCTGGTTGAGGTTTTTAACATGGACTATTGCTTGCTACTGCACAAATCTGTTTTTTTTTTTTTCAGCTAGAGGTCGGTTAACTGGTTCGAGAGCCACCTGAGTTACCACATTGAACCTACAGCATGGCAGAATTTGATTCCAGCTTCACGCAGTACAAATGGTACCCCTTAAATCCATTTTGGATCTGCTGCCCTTACCTCTTGAAATTCCATACCAATGCCTGTGCAGTCGTACAGGATGCTGATAACTCTATTTTTGAATAGGTAAGAAAAGATCCTCAAAATAAACGTTGTCAAGTACCTATTTCTCTGTGTCTTAAGTTGGTATAACTGGTTACATCCTGTGTGTTATCTGACCATGTCAAGGATTACTTGCATAAAGTTAGACCCTCTTAGTAAAAAAGTCTGCATATCATTGCTAGAGCCTTCCTGTGTCCTGACAGAGTGCTCTTCAAACTATCTAGAAATATACAGAGCTGAGTATATTTTTCTGGCACTTCAGAGTTGTGTACTGGTAATTGTTGTTTGACTAATTTTATATCATTGCTGGCTGACTTCAGAGTTGTGCACTGTTATTTTTGCTTCACTGTATAGTTTTTCCAGATCTCTGCTGATGGTGTTGGTTTTCCTATACCCACCCTCCCTATTCCTGTGTTGTTGTTTAAATTTGGAGGTTTTTGCAGTTGCCCGCCCCCACTGTATATTTGATTTGGGACACTCCCCCCAGTCCCATCTCTTTATCTCATTCTACCTAACAGACTCCTGCATTGTTTTTAGTCATTTTTAATTTAATTGCATTTTTAAACTGTTTGGTCTAACATAGCTACATACTCAAGTGTGCTAGCTTGCACTGCATTTGAATTGTTTTGACTGCTGGTTTAGCTACTTTTCTGTATGTATATATATATATATATATATATATATATATATATATATATATATGTATATATATATATATATATATATATATATATATATATATATATGGGTCTACTTTACATTACCGAAACTACACTTCACTGACACACAAAACACCGACCCCAAATAACCGAAACAACACAACACCGACAACTCACATAACCGAACACAATTACACCGACACAAACAACGTAAACTACACATGACACACAATGATATATCCAGTAACCCTAACCCAAACCCTAACCCTAAGGTCCGACACTACCGCACAGTTACCCTACCCGCACCCTAACCCTAACTCACATAACCCACCCCTACACCTAAAGACTGTCACTATGGCACACTTAACCTACCTGCACCCTAACCCTAACTCACGTAACCCACCCCTACACCTAAAGACTGTCACTATCGCACACTTAACTTACCTGCACCCTAACCCTAACTCACTTAACCCACCCTAAAACATAAAGCCCGTCACTATCGCACACTCACCCTACCCGCACTCTAAACCTAACTCACTTAACCCGTCCCTAAACTACAGTCCGTCACTATCCCACACTTACCTTACCCGAACCCTAACTCCGACACTACCACACACTCACCTTTCCCACACCCTAACCCAAAATCCCACAATATCGCACACTTACCTGACCGCTCCTAACTCCATCACTATCGCACACTTACCGAGTCGTGCTCACATGTTACCCTTGTCGATCTTTCGGCTGTCGGCAAATCACCTTTTCGATCAACTTACTTGTCGGTCGTTTCGTCTCGGTCTTCTACGTGTCGGTGAAGTGTCATGTCGGTAATGTAAAGGGGACCCATATATATATATATATATATATATATATATATATATATATATATATGTATATAAAAAAAAAATCCTTTCCTGTAACTAGTGTAGTCCAGATTCAGATTTGCTGTATCCAGGACAGTATGTAAGCTTCTGAGCTCCCCCCCCCCCCCAAGCTTTCTGTGTTGGAGGGAAGCCTTCTAGCCTATCAGTGGGAATGGTAAGCACTGGGTAACCTATCTACCACATAAGGAGTGGTTCTGGCCCAGAAATTGTAGTTATTGGCTGTTTGGGCAGTTTTTCCATCTCTCTCAACTTTCTGATTAAAAAGCCCCATTTGCACTTGTTTCCCCCTTTCCTGTAACTAGTTTGGTCCAGATACAGATTTTTACTTTTAGCACTTGAATTTGCTTATTCATGATCAGCACTTGTTCAGAACTTGTAAGCACTAAATAACTTACTAATTACTACAGCACTCAACCTTCCTCAATACCTAGAGGAAAACAGTTTTGGTACTTACTTTCCTCACTTGCTTAGAAAAAAAACAGCTCTTGTACTCACTTGCCTCACTTATCTAGAGGAAAATAGTTTTTTTATTCAGGCATATCCAAGGGTCAGCTCCCAGTGTTCTCTCCTGTCTATCTGATGAATCTGGGCATCTTGGGGCAATGTAGAAATTGCCTCATGTACACAGACAACCCTCTCCTTCTACCACCCAGCACTACAACTTGTGAGAGATGCACTTATCTAGCCAAACTGGAGGTAAAGCTCTCTCTAATCAAGACTGAACTTGACAGTCAAAAAGAGAAGGTAAACACTTGCACCACACCACACTCATCACATAGTCTCACTAAATCTACACCACCAAAATCCACACATAGAAACACAAAACATTTGCGGCAGCTCTCAATAATAATCTGCTCAAGTAACAGAGACCCCCAAAGCAGAAATGCAAGCAACCTCCACCCCCCAACACAACCCAAATGACACATAGACTGCAGACTCAGTGTGCCACTCAACCATAGCCAAAAAGGCAAATCAATGTACCCAACACACTAGTCATAGGCGACTCTATAGTCAGGCACACTGATGTCCCACTCACCAGTCCAAACAAGAAGAAGGTTACTGTCAGCTGCCTGTCGGGTGCCGGGATCAGTCACATAACCCATGCACTCAGGTCACTCCACAACAAGTACAAATATGACTCTGTTATTGTCCATGTTGGTGTGAATGACCTGAGATGCACCTCCCTGGACTACATGAAAAGAGACATGGAAGAGCTCTCCGATCTTGTAACGCAGGCAGGTATAACCCTAGCCCTGAGTAGTATTCTGCCATCACCCAGAAAGATGCTGCAGTACAAGAACAAAATGATTTACGTCAACAATTGGCTAAGCTTCTGGTGCCATTCTAAAGTGATCCAGTATTTATCTGCCTGGGATGACATGGTCGACAGACCACAATGCTTTGCCAGAGATGGCCTGCACCTGTCACCCCTGGGATTACGGATACAGGTTAAGGTTCTTGCCGCCCCTATAGTGCCTTTTTTAGGCAAGGTTCAAATGATAAATTCACCAGCATAACAGGAGCAGGCAAGCAAAAACTGAGGGTGATGCTACTCAGTGGTAGAAGTCTAAATCTCAAAATGCACTCACTTGAGGCACTCCTTAAAATGGAGAACATCGATATCTGTGTAGTGACTGAGACCTGGTTCAAGGCTCCAGAGAGCACCCCTGCACTACCAGGCTATAACTCATACCACACTTTTCGACCATGTAATCTGGACCGGAACACCAAAGGCGGAGGTGTGTCAATATTCATTAAGGATATCCACACCTCCAGGCTAGTTGCTCAGCATAATGCAGCTGAGGTTATGCAAGTGCAACTAACTCTGGGCAAAACTGCAATCCAAATTGTAGCTTGCTACAGATCACCTACCATGCCCCAGGATTCCCACTCCTCTTTTCTTGATGTAATGGAAAATATTAGGGTTTAACCAAACACCCTAATAATGGGTGATTTCAACTACCCCACCATTAATTGGGAAAACTACTCATGTACCAACTCCTTTGCTCAATGCTTTCTGGAATTCATAAACTCCAATGCCCTGGGTCAACTTATCCACACCCCCACCAGGGTCAACAATATCCTGGATCTAGTCATTACCAATATGAGTGACCGGTGTTCCACACCTGAAGTCAATGTCTCATTGGTCCACTTCGACCATAAGCTAATTACCCTAGATATACACATCCTGCCTCCACCCCCCATTAAGGAAACCATGGTAAAAAATTTCTCCAAAGCCAACTTCATGCTTCTTAAGACAGAAGTGGTGAACTTCATGACACCCATGCAGATGGACAATACAGTTACAACTACTGAATCCTACACAATTGCACTTTATAAGCACTTACATGAGTGCATAGATCGTGCTATCCCAAACAGAACCAAAATGCTATCCTCCAAAAAGAGGAAGCCAATCTGGTGGTCCACTGCCATGAACAAACTGTACAACAGAAGGAAGAAACTCTTGCAAAAGAGAGTAAAATCCCATGAGTGGAGGAGCTCCCTGGTCAGCCTCAGTAAGAAGCTGCAATCCCTGATAAAATCCTCCAAAGCTAGTTATGAAAACAAAATCACCACTGATTCTAAAGACAGCCACAAAGCATTCTATAGCTATGTCAAGAATCTCAATGGCAACACTCAAATCTGCTTTGAGTTACAGCACAATGGCACTAAATATACAGACCCAAATGATATTGCCAACATCCTGGCAGATAGGTTCAGTGCTAACTTTACACCCCTTTCACCCCCTAAAGAGCCCATCTCTATACTGGAAGAATGCAAAGTTCCTGTAATCACGGCTGCACAGGTAAAAACCACACTCTCCAAGAACACAGCATCCATGGGACCAGACAACATCCCAGGATGCATTCTACATGAACTACAGAATGAACTGGCACCCCACCTAAGTACCATGTTCAATCATAGCCTCACCTCAGGCTTTGTGCCTGCTGAATGGCGCACAGCAAAGGTTATTCCACTCCACAAGGGGGGAGCCACCATGGACCCCAGGAACTACCAGCCCATTAGCCTGACGAGCCTGGTCTGCAAGGCCATGGAACATATCACCATGGAACTTATAAACAAAGATATTGGTAATCTCCAAACTCTGGATCCCACCCAGTTTGGGTTTGTAAAAGGCAGGGCATGTCTTCTAAACCTGATAGACTTTTTTGAAGCAGTCACCAAAGCCGTAGACAAGGGTAAGGTGGTTTACACAGCCTATCTAGATCTTGCCAAGGCTTTTGACACCATTCCCCACTCTGGAATTATAGATAAACTCACTAAACTAGGTATAAATCCCTATGTCACAAGATGGGTGGCCAACTGGTTCACTGACAGAATCCACACTTTGAAAGTAGCAGACTCCAAATCCGACTTCAGACCAGTGACAAGTGGAGTACCACAGGGTTCAGTTCTGGGTCCTCTCCTGTTTGGTATCTACTTCTCTGAAGTATAGGCTAACACAGAAGGTCTTTGGCTAACGAGGTTCGCTGATGACTGCAAACTAGGAGCCATAATCGACACTCCTAACGATGTGGACATCCTACAAAAGGGCCTCACTGAGACAGATGCCTGATGTCAAAGCCATGGCCTCAAGCTCAATGCCAAAAAGTGCATTGTCATCCCTTTTGGTAAAAACTCTGTACCCATGAACTACAACATAGGCGGTAGTATACTTAACACTGAAAGTGTGATAAGAGACTTTGGGACACAGGTGGACAGTAGTCTCTCCTTTGATAATCACATCACCACAGTAGTCAGGAAATCCTTCTACGTGGCACACCTCATCACAAAAGGTTTCTCATCCAGAAAAAAAGAGGTCATTGTTCCCCTCTACTCATCACTCAAGACATCTACAACAACTGGAAAGGCTGCAGAAATACCTCACAAAGAAGATTACTGGCCTCAAACAGATGCCCTACACAGACCATCTCAAAAAACTCCAGCTTTACTCTATCGCATATCACCTATGCAGAGGTGATCTCTGCCTAACATACAAAGCTATGTTAAACCCAGAGCTGTTGGACATGCTCCACTTAAAGAAATCCCAATCCCGCCGAGCTACATGCTCTAGGGACCTAAACCTTGTCACCATATTAAACAGAACATGCCGGAGGGATAGATTCCTGTCCCAGAGACTTCCCATACTCTGGAATAAACTACCTGTCTATATCAAACAAAGATCCTTATTAGCACTCTTCAAGAAAAATTTTGATGATTGGATGGGAAATAGGAAATTCACCCCGGGGATCACCTCTGTGGCTCTGCTCAACAGTGGCACAGGAAAATCATTTTTTTGGGTGGCAAAAGCCAGGGTACCTTTTTGGCTGGGCTTGTATAGGCCCCAGGTCCGATAGCCTAATACCTACCTATGAACCTTTGAACCTAAATTCACCCAAAGTGTTAAATATGTCTGACTGATACTAATCAGAACAAGCACCAGGTTATCTTCTTTGGGATGCATTGCTTAGACAATAATAATTCTACTCATGCTACTATGCAAGTCTGCCCGAGGTGCATACATGACGCCCATGCAGAAGGATGCTTGTGAGGTAACTGTTTCTTATCTTACCTGCAAACAACATAAAAATACCACAGTTAAAACAGTAACTCATAAACAAAGAGCATTACAGAGGCAACTAGCATCTGAAACTTAAACTAGCTAGTGCATGCCTATTACTTTATTTATGGCTCTGTAGTTCTGAGTAATCTGCAAACAAAAGATCACAACAAGTAGGCACTGGCCTATACTAGGATAGTGATGCTTACTGCATGTTTTCCATCCCGCTATAATTACTGCTTTGCATTAAAATAATTAAACTGTATGGACCTTGAAAATTGGATAAAGTAAAATCAATTGCTCAGAAATTATTATGTTGACCTTACTTACTTACTATAGTAACACCAACCACCTAGAAACTGCTGATTTATCATTCAGCACTCACTGCAAACAGCCAAATCAAATTTAAAAAAGGGAAATATCTCTCATTAATCTACTCCGACACACTAGAATGTTCCTAGTTGCAATATTAAACAGGCAAGCACATTAAACTGCCTTCAAGAAGTTACCAAGGAACTTTCACTAGATATATCCCTGTGTCCAAATGGCATGATCATATGATCCCCTATCATTTATGTCATATGCCATTGCTATTGGTAACACGACTGCACTTTTTTGATTAAGTTACATACAATTAGAAGTAAATACATTTTCTGTTACCATTGTTTATCTTGCCTATTGATCTACTTATAAAATCTTTCTATGTCTTTCAATGCAATGCAACTTTACTCTGCGTTCATCACTTGAGCATTTTTCTTTTCAATCTGGGAATGTTGATGGAACAATGGCATTAAATCCAGATTACTACCTAACAGATGTAATGTTTTATGTATTAAAAGAATACTTAAACTGTCTGCCTGAATCTGTGCATTCCCTCTCTCAGTCCATGGAGAATGAATTATCATTTGCATAACTGCTGATATGTTTGTACCATATGTTTCTTGGGAACATGGTGTCCTGTCTGAAAATGGGCTGACAAGTATAGACAACATACTCAACAAAACTGAAGGAAAAAATATTAATCCTAGAAATAATAATGTGCATATATAACATCTTTTTATTCCATAATTATGAACTGAAGCCTATTCACCATCTCAGCCCACCAGGAAAGGTTTGTATGATGTCCTAGTGCGATCATTGACCTACTGTAGATCCTTGGACATATTGAACTGGGAGAACCTAAACAAAGTGTGAAGAACATTTTCAGGTTCTACCTCAAACAACTGGCCTAGAAATCTTTCACTTAGTTCTTGTTTCTGAAAAACAGAATCACAGGAATGCATGACAAATGTATCTTCAGTACTGTTTAGCCTTTGAAAAAAAGCTTGGATTTGACAAGGACTGGACTGTACAGCACTTGTTGAACAAATAAACATTTGCACTGGAGGCTTATACTGTGTTTCTACTCTATGTTTCAGACAGATTCACTAGTTGGGTGGAAGGTTGGCATAATGGTTAGGGTGTTTGCCTTGCAGTCACTAAGTGCAGGGTTTGATTCTCACATGGGGTAATTGGCTAGGCTTAAAATGATCCACAAGGGCAGTTAGCCTAGTACAATGAGTAATAGTACAAAGTTTGTACTGAACAGTTACAGCATAGTTTTTTATTTTATTTTAGTCATTTTTATTAAGATGAGCCCCTGGACACAAGTGCCCCTATTCATGAATGACCTAGGAACACAGCCTGGTTAAGTGACTTGCTCAGACTCACATAGTAGAGATTTGGAAGTGGAGGGAACCAAACCATGTACCCTGGGTTATAGGAAGTAACTTGTTAACAGTTCAGAGCCATAATACTATCCTTTATCTTCCAAATGTAACACATATCGATATGGGTGTGGATGAAGAAAACCATTCCTTTTTCCTCATTACAAGATATAGCTTATACCTGCTGAGTACTCTTTTACCAACTTGCACTCATTGTAAGGTAGTTCTCATGTGAAGACAGTATTGTTTTCCCTCCCACTTATCACAGTTGCTGTTAAAGGATAGTTAACGTGTAGAATAACCTTTATGTTGTCATTTCAAAATAGTAGTCATGTTCGTAACAGTAGCCAAGCATGTACCATTTTGTTTTATTTCTTGCTGTAAGAGGTGTCTAGAACCAGAAGTTACAAAAAATGGATTTTTAGATCACCATGTAAGCTAAATTAGGCTTTGTGCTTAATTAATTCATTTTAAGAGAACTTTTTCAGCAGTGAAAAGATATATACAGAAACATTAACTGACTGACACCAAAGAAGCTAAACTTGTGGAGTAGGGGATCTGTATTCTCAAAGTTGGCGTATAAGTCAAAGACCTCTGCTAAACTCCATCCTGTATTTACAATAGCCCTTTCAACTGCCTACCCACTGCTTGGCTGCCATTACAAGGTAATACTGATATTGAACATACTACTTCTTCCACCTCAATTAGTGTAATTTTAAGATTGTGTTTGTGTGAAGAGCATACAACCCATCAGTGTTAAGTGCATATTTGCAGTATCCATGGTGTAGAGCCCATTGCACCTGTCACTGTGGCAGACAATGGCTAACGGATCGGCCTGGTGCCCTCGGTAATACAGTGAAATGCTTACTAAGTGAGTTAGTGATTTGTGAATATGCTGTCCACAATGACATCATTTGCTTTTTGCATGATAAACATTCAGTATATTTGCTAGTTGACTGCTGCTTAGCCTTCTGCACAGCCAATGGGAAAAGAACATCTGGACAAGTGTTCCAGTGGCATGGAGAGATAAAGCCGTAATTATGGCCCAGCTGACCTGTGTTCAATTAGCAGCTCAGGTGACTGACACAGCAACATGGAGGGATGGGCTTGCCTGTCCTGGCAAGGAGGGTGCTTGTCATAAAGAGGAGGTGTGGTCCATAGAGAAGAAGACCTCAGACATAGTCAGCAGGCATATGAGGTGGGGAAAGGAAAATGGTTAGAGCATTTAAAAAGAATCCCACTCCCTAGACAGAAGCACAGACGGCTAAGATCCAAGGATCACCTTAGGATCCAAGATCATCACCAGCAAATAACAAAATAGTCCAAGTGAGAAGGAGGATGACTTGTAGACCTGGCATGGACTTGGGGCACTAGGGGCCAATGACCAACAGAAAAAAAAAAGTCAAGTGTTGGAGGTTCACTTGATGGTAAAGGTGTTTACCTCACAGACGTAAGCTACATGGTAGACTTGCAGCAAAGGGATTAGAGCAGTAGAGTAGCTAGGGTAGAGCGAGAGGGGCAACTGCCCCAGGTGCAGTGTGTTAGGGGGCAGGAACAGATGATCCTGATCACTCTTTAATGGAATACCAGCTTTTAATCTCTTCTTTAACAAAACTTGAGCAGTGTAGCAGTCTGTGCAGGCAGGGTATAAACTGTAGCAATTGTTTGCTGCATTTGTAACAAGCAGTTTGCTACAGTTTAAACTGAAGATTTTTTAAACTAAGATATGAGTGCCATAGAGCTAGTTGCAAACAGGGTATAATATGTAACAACTGTTTGCTACATTTATATCAAGCAATTTGCCACAATTTATATAGAAGAACTTATTTTTTTAAATAAAACATGAGCACTACAGCACTCCGTGCATGCGGGGTATAAACCTTAGCAACTGTTTGCTACAGTTTAATAAGAAGCAGTTATAATCATTATTATTTTAATAAAATATGTTATGAGAGGGTTGGGGGAAGGGCTCAGAAACGGGACCTGAATTGCTTGGGTGTGGGGGGGGGGGGGGCATGTCATGCAGCTGGTCACTTGATAGGTTTTCCAGAAGAAGGAATGTCCACTTTTTTTTTTTAAGCTGGTGAGGGTGATAGTATATCTAATGGTAATAAGCCAATCACTTACAGTGAAATTATTTTTTTCCCTCTCGTCTCTTGAAGAGATGAGAATGTAGGGAGTAGTTTCATAGTACTGACCCAGGGCACTGGTTGAGCCAGCTGTGCTTCTGGTTTAGAACACTGGTCTAGTAAACCATTGGCCATGAGTTCAAATCTCATCAAGGTTTATTCCTGTTATTTAGTGGGTTGGGGGGGTTGACATAATGCTCAAGATATTCATGTCACAAACACAAGATACATGGTTTTATTCTCATCTTTAGGAAATTGGTTATGCTTAAAATGGTCTACAAGGGCAGCTAGCCTAGTACTTATCTATGAGCATATGTTCTATGAACAATAGAAGTGCAAGAAAGGAGGTCAAAGCAACAAAAGCATGCATAGATGCATGAGATACCCCTCTCCCCTGAGCAACTCCAAGAGAGAATAGTACAAGGCACTACACCTTTAAAAAGAGAAGAACTGTGCAGCTACTAGGTACACAGTTGTTTACTGTTTGTCATAATAATAATATGGCATTCTATTGGTCTTGGTGATATTTATGAATTTGATGAAGTGATAGTGTAAAATTGCAATTAATGCTGTAGCACTACGAAGTTTAAGTCTCCTTTGACTTCCTGGGCTTTGCAGCACAACCACTGTCTGTTTGGAGGTCTAACATGAATATCTAATAAACACATCATGTTTCAATAAGCACTTATCTCTTGCACAGAGTTTAGAATATTCAAAAATCCCAAGGGTGGTCCTTCTATTTTCCTCTAAAAGTTCCTATTCATATCTAAGTCAAAGAATCATAATTTAGGAGCTGCGTCTTATCATTACTGTAAGACGTTTAACGTGTTCCTGCACAAATCATTTCATGCCAAGGAAATTGCTTTAAGATACTTCACACAGATCATAATAATAATTTGAAACTTTCCATTTCCTGTGGTAGTTAGAGGCCTAACATTCACAAAGTCCTAATTTCTACTGGGTCCTTAATTTTTAAAATAAAAAATGTGGCATATTCATTTTATATGCATTTTAATTTAGTTATTTTTTATTGGTATGCATTTAACAATCTTTATAAGCAGACTTTATACTAACAGAATCATTCATATTTTTGATTGAACAAATCTGATGTACACACATGCATGTATACGTGGTTGTGCACTTGCATGGGTTTGCATGACTGTGTGTGTATTCTATATGTGTTTGCATATATTTGTGCATGTGTCTGCATGAGCACGTGTGTGTGTGTGTGTGTGTGTGTGTGTGTGTGTGTGTATATATCTCTGTGTGCAGTACTTTCTACTGTGCTGCAGAGAGCAAATGCAGCCATACCTTTCAACCACAATTTGCATGCTAAGGCGGACTGCTAAAGTTACCTGGAGGTCTGCTGAACGCAGACTCTTGAAACAGAATGTATATATTCATTCAGCTGTTTTGCATACATCTATTATATATTGGTACCATCATCACCCTACTGCGGATGGATTGCTGTTATTATTACTGTTATTGTTATTATCACTATGATTACATGCTTATGTTATATTACCCAGGTACTATGCTAGACTCCTCACAGCTTTACAAGTGGTATACTGACAATATGTTTTGAATGAATGTGACGAAGGTGAGCAGGAAACTCAAAAGGTTGCTGTACTTTAAAACAGATTTAAAAAATAGCTTTGACTCTTCTTGCTCAATAGAGTGTGGAAGTTTGTTCCACAGACAAATCACAGAAACATGGATATACCTCTGTTGTAAGGTAGTCCTGCACTTGTTTATTCTAAAAGCATAATTATCATCCTGTGAGTTAATTTTGGGTTGCAACCACTCAGCATTCATTAATATAAACAATTCTTCATTCAAAAAATCCGAAAATCAGCAGGGTCCTTAATTTTTAAAATAAAAAAATGTGGCATATTCATTTTATATTCATTTTTCATTTAGTTATTTTTTTATTGGTATATATTTAACAATCTTTTTAAGCATACTTTATACTAATAGAATCATTCATGTTTTTGATTGAACAAATCTGATGTATACGCAGTGTGTGTGCATGTGTGTGTGTTTGTGCACATGCATGTATATGCACGAGTGTGTGTGTATTGTATGCATATATGTGTTCATATTGTGTGCATATATTTTTGCATATGTGTCTGCATGAGCGTGTGTGGGTGTGTGTGTGTGTGTGTGTGTGTGTGTGTGTCTGCAGTACTTTGTATTGTGCTGGAGAGAGCAAATGCAGCCATGCAGCCATAGCTTTAAACCACAATTTGCATGCTAAGGTGTACTGCTGAAGTTACCTGGATGTCTGCTGAATGCAGACTCTTGAAACAGGATTTATATATGGATGGGAGGTTGGCATAATGCTTATGGTTTTTACCTTACAAACACAAGGTGAAGCGTTGGATTCTCACATGGGATAATTGGCTAGGCTTAAAAAATAGCCTACAAAGGCAGTTAGCCTAGTATTAATCTATGAATGTATAAATTCATTCAGCTGTTTTGCATACATCTATTATATATTGGTACCATCATCACCCTACTGCGGATGGATTGCTGTTATTATTATTGTTATTGTTATTATCACTATGATTACATGCTTATGTTATATTACCCAGGTACTATGCTAGACTCCTCACAGCTTTACAAGTGGTATACTGACAATATGTTTTGAAAGAATGTGACGAAGGTGAGCAGGAAACTCAAAGAGTTGGT
The DNA here is from genome assembly GCF_019279795.1 of Protopterus annectens. Lineage (NCBI taxonomy): Eukaryota > Metazoa > Chordata > Ceratodontiformes > Protopteridae > Protopterus > Protopterus annectens. The sequence continues at coordinate 1,445,497,861 of NC_056725.1, read as the reverse complement.
GCCCTTTAAAATAGATTTAAAAAATTGCATTGACTCTTCTTGCTCAATAGAGTGTGGAAGTTTGTTCCACAGACAAATCACAGAAACAGGGATATACCTCTGTTGTAAGGTAGTCCTGCACTTGTTTATTCTAAAAGCATAATTATCATCCTGTGAGTTAATTTTGGGTTGCAACCACTCAGAATTCATTATATAAACAATTCTTCATTACAAAATGCTCTTTATGAAGGACACATCGTCCTCTGTTGCTGTCTAAAACTGAAGGAAATAAAGGTCCATATTAAACTGTCTTTGATTGCAAGGAATAGGGTAACTCAATGAAATTATTTTTGAATATTTTTCTGTATGCTTTCCATAATAAGAAAGTCACATCTACTGTCTGAGTAGAACATTCAGTTATGTTCTATTACACACCTTAAAGATCTCACAGAGTTTAGTTAGTAAGGCAGAGTATCTTGCTGAAAACTTCTTAGGAATAATGCCAACATTCTTCATAGCTTTAGATTTAATAATCATTACCTGGTTTCAAAAATTTAAGGTATTAAGTACAGTAATCCCCAGATCCTTATAACTGTTTAGTATATCTAGGTTATGGCTTCCCAGGGATGCTGCAGTCCATGGGGAAGGTTTGCCAAAATACAGGATACCAATTTTCCCTTATTAATGTTTAACCCATGTTTTGTCAATCAACTGATTATTTTTCTTAAATATTTACTAAACTTATATATAGATCATGTTGGTGGGACACAAATGTCATGATTTTAGTGTTATCAGCATGTTTTCGTCTCCAAAATGAATCTGATGTTGAAAGAAGTGAAAAGACCACATTAATTAAGATCAGACTGAAGACTGATCCTTATGGGGCTCCAACCTTAACAACTTCTGAATCAGAGTAAACATTATTAATTTTAACTCTTTGATATCTAACGATGAACGGATCAATCAATTACCTGATTGTATGGTAAGTTACTGAACAATTTAGACAGATCCAAATATACCACCATAACCCCATTTCCAGAGTCCAAAGCCATAATAACAGGCTTTTATAACAGGTTATTAAATGCAGATTGATTTTTAAAGTCAAATTTGGAGATATCCAACAATAGACCTATGCATTTTTTTTTTGTATTAGACTTGGGGGAGGAGACATCTTTCAAAACACTTCTCAATAAGAGACATTAGAGTGATTGGTCTATAATTGTTAACAGTATCTGATGTGCCACACTTATGTTTAGGTACTACATTCTAGCTTCTACCTCATAGGAACTATTCATGTTGGCAGTAATAAATTAAACAAAGTAGTTATCTTAGTGTTAATTTGCTTAAATATAATTGGCCATCAACAAGCTGGGATATCATCTGGATTGGGGTTGGAGCTGATATTAAACTTTGCCAAGGACTTACTCACTAATTCTGCTGTCAATGCTGGGGAAGGTGTAGTATATCAATTTAAACTTGAGATTCCCGAATGTAAGACTTTATAACTCTACTTTTACTTAAAAAAACAGGCATTAAATATATCTGCCAGGTAAATACCTGAGTGAAATATTCTCCTATCATGAATAATAGGAACAAAGTTGTCTGCAAATCCTTTATTCGTGTTAACATATTGAAAGAGAACGTTGCTATTCTTTTTTTACTGGGTTATTTTCATTATCATTCCTTGTGTACAATGTTTTTAGCTGTGTACTAATATGCTTTCCTAGTAAAAAATGTTACATTTTTTTCATATCTTGTGTTTCCTTATTTAGTGTCTCAGCTGCCGATAGAGCACAATACAAACACTAGTCTTCTTTGCCATCACTTTTTTTACAGTTGTTTACATGCTCAAGGAAAGCATTTTCATATTGATTCTTCAATATGTCTGCTTTTTATTTCTCTTGATATACTTTTCTATAAAGTTAATCTTAAGTGTAAATCCTTCATAAATAAAATTGGACCTGTCAAAAAAAGTATCTTATGTGCTGAGATACAATTAAATTAATCAGAGGTGAAATGTCCAGAAATGAGTGATTAGAACTCACTAGTGGAGGTAATTGCTTAAGTTTTACAGCTTTCTTTGGGATGCTAGTAGTTAGTAAATCAAGAATATTATCGTCTCTAGTAGGGAAATTAATAAGTTGAAGCAATTTTTTAAAGAAAAGTAAATAATACAACTCTTTTTCTGCCATGAATAAATTAATGTAAAACTTCACAAATGTCCACAGAAATAATAAGATTTTCATGATCCATAAATTTCCCCAACTTTTCAGTATATTCCATTTGTTCCACAGTGGATAGAACAGGACTTTTGTAGCATGCTGGGATATTCACTGGATTATTTATAGAAAATCTAGTGAGCTCAACAAGCACAGTTTCCAACTGGTGATCTGCACTTATGAGTCTGGTGTGGAGTCTACCAGAAATAAACACTATGACTCCCTGCTACTATCCAACCTTAAACAATCATATGCTATAAAACCAGTCAATGACATCCATGAGTATTGCCAAGGTTTAGTAATAAGCACAAAAATTTATAATTTTCATAGTACAAAAGTTTAAGTTCATTCAGCGTTTTAATATGGGCATTGATACAATAAACCTTTATTTATTCTGTTGAGCTTGTGTAATTTCTCCTTTTCTTATTAAGTAACTAAAATCTAAAAAAAATAGTTACAGTATCCCTATGTTTTTATTCAGCAGTTTTCTATCATAGCAAAAACAGACAGACATGTCCTGAAATTCAAACTTAAGTCCAGAAAATTCAGTTTAAGTACTTATAATTCAGGAGACTCATTTTATCCACAACATTGTAGAAGTTACAGGAGTTACAGCTTTGCCTGTTGTAGATTAACCTTGTGTAGAGAGCTCAAGTTGCATTGCATCCTCAGTAGAAACTCTGAAAAATCATATTTTGCACTTAAAATCAAAATTAGTAAGGGCACAGTGATGATAACTCTGTACTATAGCCAAGTATATTAAAGCTCATTTCAGCATGACAGGCTTAGCTATTGCCCAAAGCAGCAAAACATATTTATAATATACCATTAAGACTAACTACCCTATGATTTTGTGTGTGTGTGTGTGTGTGTGTGTGTGTGTGTGTGTGTATGTCTGCGTGCATGTGTGTGTGCATGTGTGTGCATGTGTGGGAGTGTGTGTGTGTGTGTGTGTGTGTGTGTGTGTGTGTGTGTGTGTGTGTGTGTGTGTGTGTGTGTGCGCGCATGTGTGTGTGTGTGGTATAACTGTGTGTGTATGTGTGTACAAACAACAGGACTTTTAACATCAGATCAAATTCAACAATTCTTACACCCACCCACTACCAGTTAACAGGGACATGGCTCTGCCTTAAGTCTTCTGCTATTTTCTCTGCTTGTTAACAATCTCTCTTTGGAGAGCTACAATATTAGCTGTATATTATACATAGATGATATTCTTATCATAGAACCAGCCACTTCCACTCAGCAAGTAAAAGCTGCCCATCAATCAGATTTCAAACATCTCTGGAACTGTGGAACTGGATGTCTAAAAATGGAATTTCACTGAACAATATACTCCTTATAACCAGTATAATATTTTTTTTTGCCCAGCTTTTCATTATGCATGATGTGGACAGCTAACTGTTACAAACTGTGACCCAATAGAAACATTAAGAGCTTGTTGTAGATAAAACACTATCCTTCCACCACCATATAGAAGTACAGACCCAAATGCAACTTAAAACAGCATATAGGTCATCACATTTGCTAAATAAGGGCACTAAATGGGCACTAGCCTTTAATGCTCTGCTGCTTTGGGCATAGTACTGCCTACTCATAATCTCCTCAGCCACAGCAAAACTTGCACACATTCATAAACCTGAGTCCTAATCAAGAACATCACTGTCAGACTTTTAAAAAATCTATCTGACCTAAAGTTCAAGAGAGTGCTGCCTGTCTGTTCACTGCTTAAATATATAAGATGTGATATGATCACTATCGCCCCCTACTTAAGAGCTTGCTACAGTTAAAACTATTTCTATGATCTTAGTGGTTCAAGGAGACTTTCCTAGTTGGGCTCACATACACTTTGAACATTGCAGACAGAGAACACCTTTGCAAAACTGGCTGCAGTAATATGGAACTTAATACCATAAAATATTTGATCTTCAACTATGATACCTTATGTAAAAATCTTAAAAATCATGTCATCTAGTCTCAGCAGAGCCATTACTTTGATAATCATGGCTAGATACATACATTATCCCCTCTAAATCACCACTGGATGTTTACACTTTTAAACATTTAACAACTGCAGTGAAATGCTCCTAGTCTTCCTCTTCTAACTTACTTCTTACATTTTACCCATCAGAACCCACTCATGGGTGTCACCACATAACCATTCCCCCTTGTAACCTGCCATGATAGGATATTTCTTTATGTCCAACTGCTTTGCAGCACATCTGTCACCCACAGATACTGCTAATTCTCATACCACAGCACATTTCTTAATGTATTCTTCACTTTATCTTGTCCTCTTCACCTATCAATCTACTTAACTTTCGCCTCTTTCACCTTTGCCCCTTACCCCTGCAACTTATGCCTGTATGGTCCATCACATCACCTGTATGGCACGTCATATCACCTGTATAGCATAGCACTTAAATATTACCTACTCTGCTTGTTTTTGCGTTCTTATTCAAAATGGTGAAGGTTCAATTCCTACTATCAAAGGCAAATCAATACTGTAATGTTTATAATGTCTCTAAGACTGTTATGACATATATTATCATTACGTATTGCAATGATTAATAGTCTTTGACGTCTTGTATTAATGTTTGTAATGATTTTTTGTGCCAATATTGCTTAGGCCAATTTTGAAAGGATCTTCAGACCAGGGTACTTGAAAGGGATGTTAGGAAGAGTACCCCAAAGTAATAATGGCACTTCAGTATGTTAGAGTACCCCAAAGTAATAATGGCACTTCAGTATGTTAGAGTACCCCAAAGTAATAATGGCACTTCAGTATGTTAGAGTACCCCAAAGTAATAATGGCACTTCAGTATGTTAGAGTACCCCAAAGTAATAATGGCACTTCAGTATGTTAGAGTACCCCAAAGTAATAATGGCACTTCAATATGTTTGCATGTTTGTGCTGCGATACATACAATGCTGTTTTAGAGAAAAGACTTTTCCAGCATAAGCAATCAAGAAGGAAACACTGGTAGTAAAGCAGTGATATATGCAGCAAGCCATTCTTTTGTATGCCTCTCCTATACTTATACATCTGCCGTAATAACCAAACTGGAACAAAACTTATAACAACGTAGCTCGATTTGTCAGTAACCAAACAAATAAATCCTACCACCTCCTAGCTTTAAAACAACTTCAATGGCTTGAGTTTCCCCAACATCTTCATCTTTCTCAGCTACAATTCACTCACATCTCACTAAATAAACCCTCAGCCTGTCTTTCCCTCTCCTCTCTTATATCCCTCTATACCCTCTCTCGAACTCTACGCAGCTCTGATCAACACCTTCTTAATATTTATAAAACTAACAAAAACATTAACAAACTTCTTTATAAAAGCATAATGTCCCAAGCCTGGAACAATCTCCACCCAAATATTTGAAACAGTACTTGTACAAACCGCTTCAGAATAGAGTCCCTGTCCTTGTCAGTATCCTACTTAATCCCCACCCCACCTCTCTTTACTCTAAAACTTTGAGCTTTTTTATTAGACTTACTGATTAAACAAATTTAATTGCCATATGAATAGGTAACTGCTACTGTTTTGTTACTTATACACTTTGTAAATAGTAACACTATCATGTTTTTATTACCTATCCAGCTCTGTGTTCTGCAGTATTAGGAAATGCTTATGTGAATCTAAGTATGATTTTATCTAAACTTACATCTGCTGTTCACTCTACTGTTTTATCTTGTATATATTTTTCATGTTACTTTGTTATGGTACTGTCAGTTTGTGCAATGATATAACTATATAATTTTCTTCTTTTTTGAATGTATGCATGTGGCTTATTTTTCTGGAGCTTTCCTCCTTGGGTCTACACTAAAAATGGGTCTTTGGCTCAGCTGGACTAACCCATCTAACAAACAACAAATAAAATAAACATAAATAAAGCTGTGTCTGTCATTTGCAGTATAATGTGAGGATAATGGATGGCCCTTTGGTCTCAAACATGCAGACATCTAAATGATATAATGGTGGGGTTTGTATGATGATTAAGGTGTTTGTCTCACACCCACAAGGTACAGACTTTGATTCTCACCTTTGCAAGGGAAATTGCCTAGGCTTATAAAGACCCAGAAGGGCAGTTAGCCTTGTACTTCCCTATAAGCATGACGAAAACCTATAAACAATAATATCATTGCTGTCTTGTTTAGGCATGCACATTACGCAGACCACATAACATGTAAGTTGTTTTGTTTTGCAATAGTACAATGGTAGGGAAACTGCAAAAGTGAACTACTTCAATGTAGTAGGTAGATAAAACTCAATTGTATGGGTGGGCTTGGTGTCTGAATTATAAGATTTCTTTCAAATCATATTTACTGAAAATATAACTAACTAAACTAAATTAATCTCCTTACTGTACTAAATGTATGCATGATCTATTTATTTATGTACACTATAGTAATGATACTTAGCTAAATGAATGCCTTAATTGCTACTAAACGATTAATAACTCTACTTTAATGTTAATTTGATTATATATTTATGGGTAGGTGTTATTTGTCTGTGTATTCAGCCTAAAGAAGGACGCAAGTGTATGTATTAGCTCTGAAATGTTACTACTTTAACATCTGTGTATTAGTTTTCATGTGAGTTTTAATAAAGAATTATATATCATTCAGTACCCTATCTCTTGAAAATCTTATTCTATTGTACACAGTCAGACACAAATTTGGTATTCAGCATTAACTTCATCCTTTCCTTCTCTCTTCCCATTTCTCTACCAAACACATGCTCTCTTAAATTTGCTGCATACAATTCTTTTCTACCATCCATTCCACAGTGGCCAACCACACCGGACCACAACTATATCCAATGACAACTGCTTCTGCAGATCCACAATGTAGTTATTCATTCCAATTTGCTACATTTTGCCTCCCTCTCTCTCGCACCTTTCTGATCAAGGTGACTCTTTCAGATCTCTCCATCTTTACCATAAATAGCCATATCACATCCCTCTGGTGCACAGTGAAAACTTCTCCAGGTCACTTAGGTTATGGTTATTGCCTTTACTCTTTATTTTGTGCTCACTTTTCTGGTTACATTCCTCTAAATCCTTTTCGGCATCATAAAGGTTGTTTGACAGAATGAATACTGTAATAAAGATAATGTATCTAAGTAAGAGATGGACTAATTGCAACATTTCCTGCATTGTTTAGAGCATTTAAGTTTCAGATTTCATTTGCATCTCATTCATTCTTTTGTTTCTTTGTTTAATACTTATTGTACAGATCTCAGCTAAGCCTTGTCATTCTAAAAAGACTGTAGAGGCTTCCTTCACATCCACTCACTGTTTGACTACCTATTGCATTTTAAAATCAGAGAAGACACAGGAATGTACTTTTTTTATGTCTGCACTTAAGTTGCCTAATTGACGTAATATTTTAGAGCTGCTGCCTGATACTGTTCCTGAATTTTATTTTCTGCTTTGAGTAAATTTGGATTCTAAGTAAATCTGGCTTTGTATAGAGGCCATCTTGAATTTAAGAAATGACTCATATAAATGTGGGAGAGCTTAATCACTACAGGTCCTTAGAAGATGTGGGATTAACATTCCATTTGCTTTTCACTGTTTTTTTTGTTTTCTTGTTAAATGCTTATTGCTCAGAACTACATTGAGTGCAGCAGTGAGGCAGCTGTATTAATGTAACACCATGTGCAAGTAAATTCTATCCTCTTGTAACATTGAAAGGGTACATTTTTCTTTTGACTGTGAGTAAGCTATCTACTGCTAATCCGGATAAACAACTTTTGCTGGACTGTTTTGGGCTGACTTAAGCTTACTGGAGTAGATTTCCACAGTTTTTCTCTTAGTTCTGTGGTGATGTCTTTCTCAAGTCCAACAAACACTTACCTTGTACTACACATCCCCTGCCCTCTTTAGTTCCTCAATAACCCTTCATCATATGTCAGCAATGGTCATCTTGAGGAGGCAGTGCACCTCTCTTCCTTCTATTGCCAACCATGTAGCACATGCTATCCTACAGCAATGAAATAACTGCCTCAGGTTCCCTGAAAATGAACATTTAACCCAAAGGACTCTGCTGGTGAGAGGTGTAAATACCTAACTAAACTGTAGGCATCCCTCTCTCAAACAGTAGAGTGCAATGAGCTTAATCCATTAATACCACCACAGATACCAGAAAGGCTCATCCAGACTCTGCTACACTTTGCTGTGAAGGAAAGGTTAGTTTGCTGTTATTTTTTGTATTTCTGTATTGCCTTTCTATATTTTGAATACTGTAGTTTGTTTTCTTTATCTTGTGTTTTGCTTGCATTCTGTTTTAAACAGCATATTAAAACTTCAAAAGAGACCACAGCTCTCTGTGTTCTGAGTCAAGCAGAAATAAGAACTGATTAATTAAGGACTCATTCATAAGACAGAAGAGGTCACTTAAGGTTAATCACTTGTTAACAGAGGGGGTGGAGCTAGGAACTAAAATTTCTATTTAAGGAGTAAACTAAAACATTTCAGAGCTTTACCAGAAAGGCTCATCCAGACTCTGCTACACTTTACTGTGAAGGAAAGGTTAGTTTGCTGTTATTTTTTGTATTTCTGTATTGCCTTTCTATATTTTGAATACTGTAGTTTGTTTTCTTTATCTTGTGTTTTGCTTGCATTCTGTTTTAAACAGCATATTAAAACTTCAAAAGAGACCACAGCTCTCTGTGTTCTGAGTCAAGCAGAAATAAGAACTGATTAATTAAGGACTCATTCATAAGACAGAAGAGGTCACTTAAGGTTAATCACTTGTTAACAGAGGGGTGGAGCTAGGAACTAAAATTTCTATTTAAGGAGTAAACTAAAACATTTCAGAGCTTTACCAGAAAGGCTCATCCAGACTCTGCTACACTTTGCTGTGAAGGAAAGGTTAGTTTGCTGTTATTTTTTGTATTTCTGTATTGCCTTTCTATATTTTGAATACTGTAGTTTGTTTTCTTTATCTTGTGTTTTGCTTGCATTCTGTTTTAAACAGCATATTAAAACTTCAAAAGAGACCACAGCTCTCTGTGTTCTGAGTCAAGCAGAAATAAGAACTGATTAATTAAGGACTCATTCATAAGACAGAAGAGGTCACTTAAGGTTAATCACTTGTTAACAGAGGGGGTGGAGCTAGGAACTAAAATTTCTATTTAAGGAGTAAACTAAAACATTTCAGAGCTTTACCAGAAAGGCTCATCCAGACTCTGCTACACTTTGCTGTGAAGGAAAGGTTAGTTTGCTGTTATTTTTTGTATTTCTGTATTGCCTTTCTATATTTTGAATACTGTAGTTTGTTTTCTTTATCTTGTGTTTTGCTTGCATTCTGTTTTAAACAGCATATTAAAACTTCAAAAGAGACCACAGCTCTCTGCGTTCTGAGTCAAGCAGAAATAAGAACTGATTAATTAAGGACTCATTCATAAGACAGAAGAGGTCACTTAAGGTTAATCACTTGTTAACAGAGGGGGTGGAGCTAGGAACTAAAATTTCTATTTAAGGAGTAAACTAAAACATTTCAGAGCTTTACCAGAAAGGCTCATCCAGACTCTGCTACACTTTGCTGTGAAGGAAAGGTTAGTTTGCTGTTATTTTTTGTATTTCTGTATTGCCTTTCTATATTTTGAATACTGTAGTTTGTTTTCTTTATCTTGTGTTTTGCTTGCATTCTGTTTTAAACAGCATATTAAAACTTCAAAAGAGACCACAGCTCTCTGTGTTCTGAGTCAAGCAGAAATAAGAACTGATTAATTAAGGACTCATTCATAAGACAGAAGAGGTCACTTAAGGTTAATCACTTGTTAACAGAGGGGGTGGAGCTAGGAACTAAAATTTCTATTTAAGGAGTAAACTAAAACATTTCAGAGCTTTACCAGAAAGGCTCATCCAGACTCTGCTACACTTTGCTGTGAAGGAAAGGTTAGTTTGCTGTTATTTTTTGTATTTCTGTATTGCCTTTCTATATTTTGAATACTGTAGTTTGTTTTCTTTATCTTGTGTTTTGCTTGCATTCTGTTTTAAACAGCATATTAAAACTTCAAAGAGACCACAGCTCTCTGTGTTCTGAGTCAAGCAGAAATAAGAACTGATTAATTAAGGACTCATTCATAAGACAGAAGAGGTCACTTAAGGTTAATCACTTGTTAACAGAGGGGTGGAGCTAGGAACTAAAATTTCTATTTAAGGAGTAAACTAAAACATTTCAGAGCTTTACCAGAAAGGCTCATCCAGACTCTGCTACACTTTGCTGTGAAGGAAAGGTTAGTTTGCTGTTATTTTTTGTATTTCTGTATTGCCTTTCTATATTTTGAATACTGTAGTTTGTTTTCTTTATCTTGTGTTTTGCTTGCATTCTGTTTTAAACAGCATATTAAAACTTCAAAAGAGACCACAGCTCTCTGTGTTCTGAGTCAAGCAGAAATAAGAACTGATTAATTAAGGACTCATTCATAAGACAGAAGAGGTCACTTAAGGTTAATCACTTGTTAACAGAGGGGGTGGAGCTAGGAACTAAAATTTCTATTTAAGGAGTAAACTAAAACATTTCAGAGCTTTACCAGAAAGGCTCATCCAGACTCTGCTACACTTTGCTGTGAAGGAAAGGTTAGTTTGCTGTTATTTTTTGTATTTCTGTATTGCCTTTCTATATTTTGAATACTGTAGTTTGTTTTCTTTATCTTGTGTTTTGCTTGCATTCTGTTTTAAACAGCATATTAAAACTTCAAAAGAGACCACAGCTCTCTGTGTTCTGAGTCAAGCAGAAATAAGAACTGATTAATTAAGGACTCATTCATAAGACAGAAGAGGTCACTTAAGGTTAATCACTTGTTAACAGAGGGGTGGAGCTAGGAACTAAAATTTCTATTTAAGGAGTAAACTAAAACATTTCAGAGCTTTACCAGAAAGGCTCATCCAGACTCTGCTACACTTTGCTGTGAAGGAAAGGTTAGTTTGCTGTTATTTTTTGTATTTCTGTATTGCCTTTCTATATTTTGAATACTGTAGTTTGTTTTCTTTATCTTGTGTTTTGCTTGCATTCTGTTTTAAACAGCATATTAAAACTTCAAAAGAGACCACAGCTCTCTGTGTTCTGAGTCAAGCAGAAATAAGAACTGATTAATTAAGGACTCATTCATAAGACAGAAGAGGTCACTTAAGGTTAATCACTTGTTAACAGAGGGGTGGAGCTAGGAACTAAAATTTCTATTTAAGGAGTAAACTAAAACAAACTTTCAGAGCTTTACCAGAAAGGCTCATCCAGACTCTGCTACACTTTGCTGTGAAGGAAAGGTTAGTTTGCTGTTATTTTTTGTATTTCTGTATTGCCTTTCTATATTTTGAATACTGTAGTTTGTTTTCTTTATCTTGTGTTTTGCTTGCATTCTGTTTTAAACAGCATATTAAAACTTCAAAAGAGACCACAGCTCTCTGTGTTCTGAGTCAAGCAGAAATAAGAACTGATTAATTAAGGACTCATTCATAAGACAGAAGAGGTCACTTAAGGTTAATCACTTGTTAACAGAGGGGTGGAGCTAGGAACTAAAATTTCTATTTAAGGAGTAAACTAAAACATTTCAGAGCTTTACCAGAAAGGCTCATCCAGACTCTGCTACACTTTGCTGTGAAGGAAAGGTTAGTTTGCTGTTATTTTTTGTATTTCTGTATTGCCTTTCTATATTTTGAATACTGTAGTTTGTTTTCTTTATCTTGTGTTTTGCTTGCATTCTGTTTTAAACAGCATATTAAAACTTCAAAAGAGACCACAGCTCTCTGTGTTCTGAGTCAAGCAGAATTTTCCTCCCTCCCACCCATTTAAGTTGTCTTGTTAAATACCACTGTCTTTCTAGTTGCCCCCCTCTTATGTTAATCTGACCATATATCTCATTTCTCTCTACTTTCACTGGCTTATGTGAGTAATCACAAAACCATCACTTTTGAAATCCCACCCCTTCAGTTATTTAAATTTATTGGCCATCCTACAGTATTTCATAGTACCAAAATACAAAAGTAACCACCCCTTTCAGTCCATCTTGCTGTTTTAAAAATAGTAACTCTCCACTAAACCTTAACTTTTTAAACAGGTAAAACTCAAGTTACCTACTTTCATATCTAACTTCTCTAGTGCACACTGCAGAGTGCATTCTTTTCAATCTTACCTTTAAGCATCCCTGTTACTAGCACTTTCTCTAATACCTAAAAGATCATCTCTACTTGACTCCAAGTAGACTTTTCTCTATCTGTTAAACCTAGCACTTGCTCCTACAGTACTTATTACCTTGATACGGCACTCTTATAGATAGCACCCCAAAAGGCAAACCCCATTTCTCGGTCACCCACATCCCCGGAATCTCTTTTAAAGTTTTTGTCTAGTCCTTCTAGCATGTCGAGGATCAGTCGCTAGTGTCCTCTCCTGCTCAGCTGGTGAACCTGGGAATATTGAGGCAATGTTACAATTGCCTCATGTACACAGACAACCCTCTCCTCCTCCCACAAAACACAAATACATGCGAGAGATTCAACTATACGGCCAAACTGGAGGCTGAGCTTTCTCAACATAGGACTGGCAAGACCAGTCAGGAGGAGAAGGTTACCACACACACTATAGACCCAGTCTCACATAGTACCATCACAACCTCAAATCATACACATAAACACACAAAGACATACTCGGCTCTGATCAAAAATCTACCAAAACAGCAGAGGCCACCAAAGCAGACACCCAAACAACCACCACCTCAGAACACAACACCTGCAACACATAGACCTCACAGTCAGAGTGTCAAACAGTCCCACAGCCCTTAAGGCCAAACACAATGCCAGACACACTAGTCATTGGTGACTCCATAGTCAGACACACTGACATCCCGCTCACCAGACTGAGTAAGGAGAAGGTCACAGTAAGCTGCCTGTCGGTGCTAGAATCCGGCACATAACGCAAGCACTCAGGTCTCTCAACAGCAGGTACAAATACGACTCAGTCATTGTCCACGCTGGTGTAACCGACCTGAGACGTACCTCCTTGGACTACAGGAAAAGAGACATTGAGGAGCTCTCTGATTATGTAGCCCAGGCAGGTATGACCCTGACCTTGAGCAGTATCCTACCTTCACCAAGAATGATGCCACAATACAGAGATAAGATGATCAGCTTTAACAATTGGCTTAAACTCTGCTGTCATTCAAAGGGGATCCAATGTCTGTCTGCCTGGGATGACATGCTGGACAAGCCACGCTGCTTCGCAAGGGACGGCTTGCACCTGTCACCCCTGGGATTCCGGATATTGGCAAAGGCTCTTGCCACCGCCATAGTGCCTTTTTTAGGCAAGGCTCAAATTCTAAACCTACCACCCTAGAACACAAAAAGGAAAAAACTGAGGGTAATGCTGCTCAATGACAGAAGTCTAAATCTCAAAATGCACTTTCGAGGCCCTTCTCAGTATGGAGAACATCGATGTCTGTGCAGTGACAGAAACCTGGTTCAAGGCTCCTGAGAGCACCCCAGCACTATCAGGTTTTACCTCTTATCATGCGTTCCGGCCCCAAAATCCGGACAATACCAAGAAAGGAGGGTATCCATATTCATCAAAGACACCCACACCTCAAGACTGGTGGCAACGCACGATGCATCGGAGACCATCCAGGTGCAATTAACCATAGGCAAGACTGCTCTGCAAATTGTAGCATGTTACAGGCCACCCTCACAAACTCAGGAACCTCACATGGCCTTCCTGAAAACACTAGAGGGATAAATGTATCACCAAACACCATCATACTAGGTGACTTCAATTACCCTAATATAGACTGGGAACACTACTCAAGCCCAAACACCCTAGCCCAAAAGTTCCTGGAATTCATAAACTCAAATGCCATGGAACAACTAGTCACCATCCCCACAAGAGGAGAAAACATACTTGATCTCATCATCATGAACATGGGAGCACAATGTTCAACACGGAAGTATACCCCTCACTGGTGAGATCAGATCACAAACTAATCTCGCTGGAGGTCCTCATCCCACCCCACCTGAAATAAAAAGACCACAGTAAAGAACTTCTCGAAAGCCGACTTCACACTTCTAAAGACTAGTGTGGTCTCCTTTAAGGCCCCTGAGCGTGGAAAACAGTACTCAAGCCGCTGAATCACTTACAAATGCCTTCTACCAGCACCTGCAGGACTGCATGGATAAGGCAATCCCAAGCAAAACAAAAACTCTTTGTACCAAGGCAAGCGTCCAGTCTGGTGGACCCCAGCCATAAACAAACTCTACAACAAAAGGAGGAAGCTACTACAAGATAGAGCAAAATCCTTAAAAGGTAAGACACCCTTGATCACTATAAGTAAAAACTAAGAGCTCTCATAAAATCATCCAAAGCAAATTTTGAGAGAAAAATAGCTAAAGACTCAAAAGACAATCATAAGGCCTTCTTTAGCTATGTTAGAAACCTGGGAGGAACCTCCCAGATATGCTCAGAACTAGTTCAAAATGATGTGAAGATTACTGATCCTACAGACATTGCCAACATACTGGCTGACAGGTTCAGTGCAAACTTCTCCCCTCCCCAAAGGAGAGATATCTATACCAAGCGATTGCAGCCCCCAAACATCTCCAACGCCCAAGTGAGAACTGCTCTCTCCAAAGCAAAAAACACAGCATCCATGGGACCTGATGGTGTCCCCGGCTTTGTGCTCCACGAACTCAATGAGGAATTAAACCCACAGCTAGGACAGCTGTTTAATCATAGTCTTACCTCTGGATGCATTCCAGGAGTGGCGCACTGCAACTGTGGTCCCACTTCACAAAGGCGGTGCCTCCACCGACCCTGGAAATTACCGGCCCATTAGCTTGACAAGCCTTATCTGCAAAGCCACGGAGAGGATCATAATGGACCTCATAAATAAAGACATAGGGAATTTGCAGACTTTGGATCCATCCCAGTTTGGCTTTGTCAAAGGCAGATCATGCCTTCTAAACTTGGTTGACTTTTTGAAACAGTCACCAAAGCCATTGATGAGGGAAAGGCAGTCCATACAGCCTACCTCGATCTGGCGAAGGCCTTGATACAATACCCACTCGGGTATCATTGAAAAACTCATCAGCTTAAATGTTAACCCATACATCACAAGATGGGTTGAAAACTGGCTGAGTGACAGAACCCACAGGGTCAGAGTTGCTGGCGCCATGTCAGACTCAAAGCCTGTCACAAGTGGTGTACCACAGGGCTCAGTCCTGGGCCCACTCTTGTTTGGCATCTACTTTTCCAGTACCAGCAAACACAGGAGGGGTTTGGCTGACAAAGTTTGCAGGTGACTGCAAGCTGGGCCGTATACTAGAAAACGCATCTGACACAGATATCCTTCAGAAGGGTCTCACAGAAGCGGATAACTGGTGCCAGAGCCATGGCCTAAAGTTAAATGCCAAAAATGCATAGTCATACCCTTCGGGAAAAACAAGGTTACCCCTAGCTACCAAATAGGTGGCAATCCACTGAGCATAGAAGAAGTTATCAGGGACCTGGGGACCCAGGTTGATAGTAGTCTGTCATTCGACACCCATGTAGCTAAAGTAGTTAGGAAGACCTTCTACATTGCCCACCTTATCATGAAGGGATTCTCATCTAGATCAAGGGAGGTCATAGTCTCCCTATACTCATCACTCATCAGACCAATGATTGAGTACAATGCCCCATTCGGAATGTATCTGACCCGACACTTGCAGCAGCTGGAGAGGCCACAAAGTTCCTCACCAAAAGGATAAAGGGTCTCAAACATCTGTCCTATGCTGCCCGACTGAAAGAACTCCAGCTCTATTCAGTCGCTTACGCTGCTCAGAGGTGACCTTTGCCTAACATACAAGGCCATGTCAAACCCAGATTTGATGAATATGCTTCACCTCATAAAATCTAGATCCGTCAGAGCCACAAGGGCGGGAGACTTAAACCTCGACACGGCTATTAATAGGACGCGCTGGAGGGATAGATTCATCACCCAAAGACTCCCTATGCTGTGGAATAAAATCCCGGTATATGTGAGGCAGAGCACCTCGCTGGCCTTGTTCAAGAGAAATCTTGACCAATGGATGGGAGATCGCAGATATACCCCAGGGATTACCTCAGTGTCACTGCTCAACAGAGGCACAGCAAAATAATGGGTATAGTTCCCCATACTAAAGGGGTGGCGTAAGCCACAAAACTATGGGCTAGGCTTGTAAATGCCCTCGGGCAGATAGCCTAGTATGAACCTATGAACCTATGAACCTATACCTGCACAACATCCACATACTATAAACACAAATCTGTCTTATGCTGATGCAGTCAAAATGTCTTTACCCAAGCCTCCTAGAATGTCTAAATCTAGGTATCAATTTGAACTCCTAGATCTACCTCCTATATGCTAGCCAATATCAGCAGGTCTAAACCAACATGCAACGCATTCTTACAATACAGTAAATACAACTAGAAAAAGGGAACAGCTGACCAGAATTCAGAAGGCCTTAAGGCATCAGGAACAAGCTTGTTCATCTGATGGTGTCCTTGTCATAGTTGACTACATAGTTAGACACATAGATGCTACTCTCACCAGGCTGAGCAAAGACACAGTGGTGGCTGTCTGTCAAGTGCCAGGATCCAGAAAGTCACTATGGCCCTAAAGTCCCATCAACCCAGGCACAAATTTTATCTAATTATTGCACACATGGGAGGAAATGACTTGAATCATATGAAACAGACATGATGGATATCTCAGAATATTCATCTGAATTAGGGTTGAAACAAGTATTGATCAGTGTCCTACCATTGCTAAGAGCGATGCCTCAATACAAACAAAAGACAATTAAACATAATTATTGATTTAGTTGCTGGTGTCATTCTAAGGAGGAGAGGACTGATAATCCTGAGTGTTTTGGTAAGGATGGCCTGCATCTCTCTCTATGGCTTCTGTATATTGGTCAATACTACTTTTTCCCCATAATGTCTTTAAGCAAAGTTGGTCTCCTCAAGTTATCTATATAGCCAATCAAAATCAAAACAATATTAAGGTGGCACTGCTAAATGCTAGAAGCCATGATAAAAAGTTGCACTCCTTACAGGCATTTGTAACCCTGGAAAATATGCATATATGCATAGTTGCTGAAACATGGCTTCAGAAATGCAAAGGAGCCAATGAAATGTAGGTATTTAATGCTTACCACTCCTTCCATATCTCTCAAGTGTACCTCATTAATAGGAATCTTCCTCAACTGAGCTCTTAAAAGTTCATGTTCCTCGAAGTTCCACATTGAAAGGGTTGTCTCACACTCAGTGTCAGGAATATTTTTAACTGATATCCAAGGTAAATAGAACTGAATAGTACTGATTGATCAAAAGAACTTTTTTATAATTGAAAAGTAGCATATAATAACCATTCTATACTATGGAAAGTTATTAGCAAGCTGTTAGTAAATGTTCCACATTTTGGCCATTTGTTCCATGTTACGAGAAGCAGTGGTCCTCATTTTGGAGATGGAAGGTTGAGAACTATGACTCCTTCAGATTAACGTTGAATTGGAAGGTATAGTGGGATGGGGACTATCTATGTTCCTAAGAAAACACTTCACTCCAGACACATATTAAAGGACAATGGCATTATTCTCCTCCACATCCTTCTCTCAATAGACAAAACTCAGCACAGCATCCTTGCCAACTACCATACCCCCTCCATGACCCCAGTGAACAATTAGGCATATCTAAACAAATTCATATCCATCACTATAGATCCCAACAATATCCTCTTGGGTGACTTCTTTTACCACTCCACAATTAATAATACATAAACATTCCTACACTTCACTAATACCAGCTCCTTAGACCAATTAGTCAAAACCCCAGGGAGGGACCTGAAAATATTGGACTTGGTTCTTATCAATTAACCCTCAAGCTCAGCACCTAGAGTTACCAGATCTAACCACCATGCAATAACACTTAACTTAAGTGCAAGATCTGTGTTATCTTGCAACCCCATTCATCGTCAGAGACTACTCCATGGCAAATCTCATCCAACTAATTGATGAACTGATTAAATTCAAACACCTATGCGTAGACTTATTTATAGATAAATCCAACGTCCAGTTCCAGGCCTGCATTGAGACGCTGATCCTCATAAAGTATAAATACAGTGCCAAACTTAAGAACAAACCCATTTGGTATAACCCCTATTTTAAACTAAACAATAAGAGGAAGAAACTCATAGCACATAAAAGTAAAATGACCATCCTGTTAATTGGAGAATAACTCAGATATATCACTACATGTCTTAGGAAAAATAAAATCAAACTTTCCAAAAGCAAGTACAAATGACAACTGACACCCAGCTAAGGAAAACCGCAGATCCTTTTTCAGCTGCATTAGGAATCTCAGAAGTAATACCAAATAATGTTCTGAGTTAATACAAAATAACTCCACCTACTCATCCCCTGAGGGCATAGTCAGTTTATTAATAGGAAATTGAGCTAAAATTGTACCCTACTATCACTACGTAATTATCCTCAGCACATTAGTATGCCTATGTCACCCCCCCCAACCATAATCACCTCTGAATAAGTCCTAAGTGCTGTCTTCAAGGCTAAGAACACTATCTCCATGGACTTGGATAATGTCCCAGGATGTTGTCTTGTCAGCACAAACAAAAGCAATGGTGCTGTCAGGAAAGGACAGATAGAACATTGTTTCCAATTTATGCAGAAAAAGTTATGAGGACGCAAAACCCAGATGGCAAACACTGCTGTCAATAAACTAAATGGTGCCTCAGGATCCTATGTAGGAGAAACCGAGGCATGTTCATTGTTAACATGTAATAGTGGAGACATGCAAAACAAAACCGTTTTCATTTCAGAGATGTGAAATGTCATAGAGATTACCTGACATGATGGATCTATTTCAGGAGTTTGCAAAGCACCTGGCAGTCCTGATTTGTAAAGTTATTCAAAGGTGACATTATACCTGCTTGCAGTTCACCTTACTATCATGATAATTACACTGATTGTAACACTGCATTACTTAAAATGACTGCATTACTGGCTGTAAGAATTGAATCAATCATGGCTATAAACCTGCTAGGTCTGAAAGAGAAAACAAAATGCATCTAGAACATCGAAAGATGAAAAGATTGCTACTTTTATGAATCAAAGTATGGTAACTTCAAATATTGCATGTAATTGTATGTAGATGTCAGACGTTATGCATAGTTATGTGTGTAACAAATGTAAAAATGCTATGTAAATTTTATCTAAAGTATCAGTTTAATCTATATATAAATTGTATTCCGCATGCCATCTTTAATATAGAAGAGTCAGTAGTATTTACTCTGTTGCATATGGTATTTCTGTGTTAAGGGGAGGGATGTAATATATAAAGTAAGAGTACTGGAATAAAAGTGTAAGAGCATTATCCATAAAGATAAACCTGCAGGGGAGTTGTCATGTATATCCTGTTTTCAGCAGCTGTTGCCAAGATCAGAAGAGATACAGATGCATCCAGATTGGACACTGTCTGTCTATGTATAACACCTGTAGTGACAGTCATCACAGAAATGTAAGCAGACTTAATGATTATATTCAGACTGGATGTTGCAGTTGTTAATCCAAGACTCGTTTTCAAACAAGTGTTTAAAGTCGGCCATCTGTGACTGGAAATCTGTATATATAAAGAATGATTGCTTTCAGTATCTAGATTTAAGTTTGTGACTAACCTTTTTCTGATGAAATTGTGGACATGTTTTGAATGTTTCCATTGCTCAGAGGTATATGGGTCACAAGTCACACAACACCACAATAAATAAGATAAAGTGTGAAATGCTAGGAATAATAGAGACAGTAGGATGGAGAACCGGGAAAGACAACTTGGTTATATTGTGTTATGGATAAAGTCTGAGCATCATTTGCTTGTGTGTTGATAAAGGGCTTCTGTGATGGTTGGAATAGGGCACTGGACTTACAATTAACAATTTATTTGAGGCTATTATTAACAATTAACAAGAGAAATGATTAAGGAGGAAGGAAGCCAGATGTGGTACATGTGCTATTTTTTTTCAAATACAGACGTCTTTATTTTACAATTTAAATACTTTCATTCTTTGTTATGATCTAATAATGTATCTTTTTGAATTACCAGACATAACAGTTCTGACATTCCACATTTTCGCTATACTTATATTAAAACACTTCTGTTTCTGTGCCGTGACTCAGTCATGCCTTCCATGTCCCCCAACAATTCCACAAAACTTTTCTTTTATTACATTTCTAGTACATTATGAATAAAAAATGATATAGTTTGCACTTTTGTTATAACTTTTACACATGGGCTAATTTCCAAAGATGAGCAATGGTTGCTAGTGTGATTATGAGACATTCAAATTTCCCTTTGTATACCATGCATCTGTCTCAGATAATTGTATGCAATATTTATTATGAAAGACAAATAGCACTGATATTGTTTAAAAGTGCATTTTCTATGGATATTATCTTAAAAGAAGGTCTTATTCAACAGATAGGGTTGGATATAAAGCTGATAGATGTGTAATTTTGTACCTAGGTTTCTATTACATTTAAGGACATGCTATAAAAGAAAATAAGACCAGACATATTCAGAATGAGAATGTAGTGCATGGAGCACCACCATCATGTTCCAATATTGGGAAAAGACAAGCTAGTTAAATGCTACTCTATTGAGAGAGACAATGCTAATGGCACTTAGAAAGCTGCTTGATAGTACCAGACAACAAAGGACAATGGCAGAAGCAAAATAGCTTGGTTTCTGCTTGCTGTGTATCACTCTTAACTCCCCCAGAGTTTTTCTCGTA